>NW_026713679.1:0-42471 GCF_029784015.1 Lycium ferocissimum | reverse complement strand
ACGGAAATTTCCGAGGTGTAACATACTCTAAGTCAACAAGAAGATTATTCATTAACTCCTTCTTTATCATAGCAAAATAGTTAATCACATAATCAATCAATCAATATCAAACTTAGGAATTTCCAACCACACTTTATGTCCGAAGCCCTAATCATACTTCTCCTATCAATTTCATAACATATACAATCAACTAATCAAAGTATAACTCAAGTAGACTGTAACCTACCTCAAAGCCGAACTGGAATAAGGCAATCACTCCGCAATAGCTTTCCCCTTTCGCAAAGCTTCAGAACGTTCAAAGTCTCGAAATCGTAACGCTAAGTGAGTAATGCGTTATCTACTCAACAAAAAACAATTGGGGAAGAGAATCCAACTGCTTCTACCCTTCTTCAAATGGGCGAACCATCATTAAGCGTGAATTCATACAAATATTAATCCCAATAATCATATTCTATCCATTCATAGGATTTTCTAATTAATTCAACCCTTTTACAAGCAGTTTTATGCTAAAGCTACCATCTTTATGAAACCCTAAGTCTCAATACATCATTCTCATCATTAATAATCAAGTTCTCATCCTAGGAAGTGATAATCTATACTCCTAGATGATTAAACAACAATAAAATCAATAACCCACTCATTTATTCAAGGGTTCGCAACTTTTAGGGTTCTATCCTTTCATTCACCATTGGAGAACCTTTAACTAATCATGGAACCTAACAATATGATGGAATGAATAAAGTAAGGGGTGGAGACTTACCTTTCAATAGTATCTTAGCCCTAGCCTTAGAATTTCGCCACAGGAGTTCTTGGAAACTGTTTTGGAGTTGTGTGGGGAATGGGTTCGAAATAAAGAATATAAAACACTGATTCTGCCTCCCGTCGACCGCTGCAGCAGTCTCGCTATAGCGGGAAACCTCCCGCTATGGAGGACCTCATTAATTCCCCAACTCCCTACGGCGGCGAGCCTAGCCTCGCTACGACGAACCCGTTACAGCGGTCCTGTACCCGCTGCAGCGGTCCATTTTGACCAGTAGCTCGAGGTTTTCCACCATTTTTGACCCAAAAATCCCAACACCAATCAGAGGCCCTACAGACGCAAGCAAACATGAACATGTACATAAAAACACACTGCGGACCTGCCCGCAGCCTCGGAATTCCTAACGAAGGTCTATTTTTCTAAGTCACCCCCATAACAACCTAGCGGGTCGTTACATATAATATCTTAAATCACAATATAAAGCATAAACACTCCAAAGGAGTCAGGTTCTTCATTTAGCCTTCAAGCGTTCAAAAACCTTCCCCAACTCTTCAGGTTTCAGCTCGAACCATCCTGCTAGGTTCAAAAAAGGTAATACCAAGCTATCCAAAGTATCAAATCATGAAATAGAGTACAAATTCTCAAAACGGGGGATGGGTTGTTACACTTTGAAGTCTGAGTAGAAGCTCAAAGAATAACATAGGATCAAATCTAGGATTCGAGCACAAGAGCACGTGAAAAGAATTAAATAAAATTATAAGTAGCCTAAAAAATATATTGACACAACATGCCACACACTATGCCCTACGAGGTGCTAGTGCAAACTTTCGGCTAGTCTGAGACTCTCAAACTCTCTAATGATCCCGCTTGATAAGGTGTGTCACATCATGGCGCAGACTGTGGCTATATAAATTTTGGTCCATTCTGAGATTGTTTTAGTTTATTAAGGGTCTGTTGGTTCAAGATTATTCTAGCACAGTGTAAATACATCTCAAATTTGGAGATAACAATAAAACAAGAGTCACATGAATCGGAAAGGTGTCTCTTAATTCCTATTTTCACATTAATGTTGTGTTTCTTGTAAACTAACTGAAACGTGACTTAATAAGTGTCGTTCAACTATGTGAGAAGGGGCATGAAGGTCGATTCTTGTCTTCACACTGCAAAATTATGGATAAAAAAGGAGAAATTATTCTTGTGGGAAGAAGGGAGAACAATGTCTATGTATTAGATGATGTGAATCCTCCTACTTATATTTGCCTTGCATCCATACATGATGATTCTTGAATATGACAGATAAAGTTAGGGCATGCTAGCATGCAGTTGATCGATAAGCTTGTGAATTAAAATGTAGTCAGAGGATTACCAAGACATAGTTTTCCAAAATATCAAATTTGTGATGTGCGTCGAAAGGGAAAGAAAACTAGATCCTTCTCAAAATAAATTAAAGGATGTCGCAAATACCTTTAATTATTGTATGTACTTCACATAGATTTATTTGGACCGTCCAGAACAGAAAGTCTTGGAAAAATGTATGTTTTTGTTATAACTTCTGCTATAGTTGATGATTATTCAAGATTCACGTAGATAATCTTTCTAACTCATAAAGATGAATCTCTCCCGCAATTTGCAATCTTCTGCATGAAAGTCCAAAGAGAGATTGGACAACCAACTTGCTCGATCTGAAGTGATCATGGAAGAGAATTTAAAATAAAGAATTTTTAAAAAATCTGTGAATAAAAGAATTTGCACTCTACTTCTCTTCTCCCCGAACTCCACAATATAGTGGAGGTATTGAGGAAAAATAGGCCTTTATAAGACATGGGAATGACAATACTGATTGAAAATTCTTTGCCAAAATACTTTTAGGCTAAAGTTGTAAGTACAGCTTGTCACATTCTGAATATATATTACATAAGACTTATCCTCAAGAAAAACCCCGACGAGCTCTTAAAGGGAAAGAAATCAAACATTAGCTACCATCCATTGAGTAGCAAATATTTTGTTCACAACAACGGTAAAGATAATCTTGAAAGTTTGACCTGAGGAGAGATGGGAATATTTCTAGGGTATTCTGTATCAAACAGATTATATAGTATCTTTAACAAAAGAACTATCGATATTGACTAGAGACTAAAAGTGTTTAGTAATGATAAATTTAATGAATTTAATATTCACAAGGATATATTTATAGGATAAATTTAAACATGCTCTCAAACTTAAGGGATCTTTAGGCCTCATTTGTTTTCACTTAATAGAGGTCTCAATCTGAATAGTTCAGACCTTAGGCCATTAAACGCATTTGTTCATATTCAGATTTAAGCACATAGTTTGTCTGAATAGGTCTTACTCATTAAAATATTGAGCAATGTCTTAATATCATTAAAAGGTATTTTTATATGGACCGCTCCACCCCCTCCCCCACCCTCCCAACCCCCTACCCTTCTAACCCCACCCCTACCCCACCATTACTAACCACTTCTGCCATCACAACCACCACCACTCTCCCTCTCCCCACCCTTACCAGCCACCCACCCACCTAGCCCTACCCACCACTCACCCACACTCTCCACCCACCGCCCCCACCCGACTACCACTAACCACCTCTGTCATCACAACCAATATCACCACCAGTGTCAACCACTATCACCATCACCAACCACATCTATCATCACAACCAACACCACTGACAACCACTACTATCAGTCGCTACCACACGTACAACCTCCATTATTATAATTATATCAACAACCACCGACGTCGTCGTCGCCGCCACCACCATCAACCACTGCCACCATTGCGACCAATCCTTACTACCGACCACCTCTAACATCATAACTAGCACCGCCGCCAACTACCACCAACACCATCGTCAACCACCACACCTTTTTTTCCACCACCACCAACATCGTCAATTACTAACATCTACCAACTCCACCATCATCACCATACCAACCGTCATATCGCGCACCACAATTATATCAACCGCCTCCACCATCACAACTATCACCACCACTACAAAGCATCCCCACCATCAATAGCGAACATAAATGTTTTATTTTTTTTTATCAGATAATAATTTTATTTTATTAGATATATATTTATTTTCTCATATTTAGTTACTTTTTATTTGAATCGTATATTCATTATGTTTAAATAATACGTGATGCACATTCTGATATTGAAAAACAAACAGTCTTAATCATTCAGTGTTCTGATCTAGAGACAACATCTTAATCATTCAGATGTGCATTCATATTCAGACGTCTTAATCTTAATGAAATCAAATAAGGCCTTAATCATTTTCTAGTGCTTTTCATCTAGAAGTTATTTTGTGGAATAATGAGTAAAAATGAGTTTATTACTAATATAAAATAAATAAAAATAACTTTAATAGTTTATTTTATCACTTGGATGACCATCCAAAAAATTAACTCGAACTATTAATTTTAACAAAGTATGTATGTTAAGTAATTTACTTTTTAAAAACATGTAATTATTAATTTACGAGTTTTGGTACCCAGGTGTAAAATTGCTAACAACTTTAGACAATAACAAGAAATGTAGCCATATTTTCAGCTATACACTCATTTTTGTTGGTCCTATTATCATCCTGGACATTTTAGAAGTAAAATTAATTCTACCCTGATCAAACGTCACACTCAGATATGATCAAACGTCACACTCAGATCTGAAGTAAGTGGTGAATCATATGCACCTACCTAAATCTAACAGGCGTATCTCCAACTTGAATCTCTCTTTTTTTCCCATCTTTTTCTTTCCACCATTGAAATAATTTCAAAGTTTCTTCTACAAGTGGAGTGATTGCATCTTTCCACTTGACAAGGCGGGGGAATATGAAAGTGGAAGTGCCGAGGTGATTCTGTGTGCGTGAAAGAGAAAGGGGGAAAGAACATTTTAGAGAAAATAATTGAAAGAGAGGAGAAACATTTCGCCGAAAAAATCATTATGTTCATAAATTTTCCCGGAGGGTGAAATAAAAGAATAAAAAATATAATAACCAAAATACTATATAGAAATACTTTTAAACTATTTTTGCTTCTCACCCTCTTCGAGAGAGTGGAAGCCACTCTTTATGTCACCTCAGCTCGAGCCATGTTGTTTGGATGGTTGTTACTTATTGTATTGTTATTTTAAATACAATATTTGTTATAATTGTTGTTTAAGCATATTTATCCTATCGTATGGTTAACGACATAGTTATGTAATGGCGATAAATCTCACTTTATGTAACGTCCGATTTATTGTGGTCGCGTCGTTATTTTTTTCTTTTCTTATTTTCCTTTACTTATTATTTGATTGTCCTATTTTATTCTTTACCCTACCTTTTTTATAATAACTCTATCATGTACCCTACTTTCTTTATAATATTGTAGGTTTATCCTTCAGATTGTAAATGTGTGGCATTATATAATGACGAAACAATATAGACTTTGTATTCATCAAAACAATGCAATACAATTTTATACGAAACGTTATGAACCGATATTAGGATTACTTATGTCTTTTCCAAGAAAACACAAAGTGATCTTAAACAATAATCATCATGTGATGCCACTCCTAATTAAAATCATGAAAATTACTATATCTGCTAGTAGCAGCTATGGGAAATTTTTTCTTTTATTCTAATGAAATGAAATGTCGGGGACAGCGTGCACGATAATTTCCATCTGGATTCTGTCGTTTTTACTATGAAAATGTCCAATTTAGTGTCACTTCGAAGCAGAGGGCATAGAAATATCCAATGTACACAAGTGTGTCTCACTTTCCAGACTTGGGTTAACTAATGTTTCACTTTTTTTCATCCTGGTATTATTCTGCATGATTCAGCAGCAACAACGTGTAAGATTCTCATTGGTCATTTCCTGCTAGATACTGTTTCCCTTCCCCAAGTTCTGCTCCTTTCTTTTTCTTTTTATTCTTTTTTCCTAACAATAGAAAAACAGTAATGATGAGGATGCTGTCATCCAATTTTTTCTACCAAAAAAGAATATATATATATATATATATATATATATATATATATATATTACTCAATACGTCACAATTTAAGTGTCTTAGTTTGATTATGCACCAAGTTTAAGAAATAAAGAGAAACTTTTAAATCGTGTAGTCCTAAATTAAAGATGTGTAAAATTGAGCCATATTATTATCACTATAAATAAGAACCATAATTACAACATTAGTGATTAATATTGACATAATAGAAGTAAGTGGGTCGATCAAGTATCCGAAGTTTAAAGAAAAATCATTATTGATGATCCAAGACCATACATATTGATAAAAAGACTGCTATTTATTTGTTGAATAGATAGGTAGATTGAAAAAATCATGACTATGCTTAACAATAAAACTTACGACGAATTCGATTGGTAGGTTCAATGGCAACAAGAAGAGGATTAATTAGCTCGTTATATAGTACTAATTGGTAAAATGATAGAGTCCATAAAGTACCAAAATGTTTTTTGGATCTTGCGGTTATAAACTTGTCATGTAGAATATTTGAATTGTCAACGTACTAAATATAGAAAAGGCACTCTTTTTTAAACAGACCAAAAAGGAAAGTAAAACATTTAAATTGGGACAGAAGAAGTACTAGTTGGCAATATTCAGTGTTTGAATAATATTTGCTTGAAATTGTAGAAAGAAAAGTATTTAACAAAAAAATTGAAAGTTGAGGTTGTATAAGAAATATTTAAATTTATTATCCACAAAAAAAAAAGTTAATTTTATTTGAAAAAAATATGAAGGTTAAATGAATATATTATTTCACTTAAATACTTTTTTAGCTTAGTTTTTAATATTTCACAAATATTTCGATACCAAAATTATGTTTTGCAATACTATAGCTAAACAAGTAATGAGCCAACACCATTATTTAAGCAAGAGTGATTTAATTACACATCTCAGCAAGTCTAATATAGTAACTTAAGAATATTAATAAAAATAACATATTATTATTAGTTAAATATATTAATATATAGTATAAAATTCTTTGCACAGTTAATAGATATTCCATCTATTTCAATTTAAGTGTCTTAGTTTGGTTGGACCCAGAATTTAAAAAATATTGAAAGATTTTTCAATCTTGTGGTTCTAAATCAAAGATGTGTGTAATGTACTAAAATGTTCTTTGAATATATGGTTTTACACTTGCCATGTATGTTGTTTAAATTATCAAACTTACTAAATATAGGAAGAGATACTCTTAGGGAACAAACTAAAAAGGAAAACAAAATACTTAAATTGAGACGGAAAGAGTATAACTTAAATTGGAAAAAGAGAGAGACAAAATTTCAATAATTGATTCATGACCCAATAAACTTTATATGTAATAGTAGGTGTCATGTAATATCTTGTCAACAATTAAGTTTGCCTAAATAACTTATCTTTTTTGAAATCCTATATAAAAGCTTTCTTTAGAGTTCTCAAGAAAATAACGAACCTTGCGTTTAATTTGAGAAAATATAAAAATGATCAATTGTATTTGAGGGTAGGTTCAAATAGTTCCTTAAGTTTATATTGAACAGTTTTAATATTATAGATATATCAAAATGATCAATTGTATTTGAGGGTAGGTTCAAATAGTTCCTTAAGTTTATATTGAACAGTTTTAATATTATAGATATATCAAAAAGTACACTTTTAGTCGGCGTCAAATATTTAACAATTTATATTTATTAGCCTTGACGAAAATAGAGGAAATTTAATTTTAACCATAAACATAAAAAAGGTCCCGTCATATCCTAAAATATGCAACACAAAAAATTATAGTAGACACTAAAAAGATATAAAAATATAGCAAAAATTACACTTCAAAAAGCTACACCAAATTCTAAAGATAAATTAAAAATAGCAGAACTACAAAAATTATACATCAAAATATGAGTTCCTGCTAATTTCATTTTTGTTTTCTATAGTTTTCGTCAAATCTAATAGATAGGGTTCGACAATATTTGAAGAACACTAATAATGTTAACTTTTAACATACTTAAAGGATCAAAACTGTTCGGTACATATTTAAAGAATCAATTTGAACTTAACCTAAAACATAAGAGATCAAAGGTTAAATAATACGCTATCTCAAAGCTTAAATAATACGCTATCTCAAAGGACAAAAGAGAAAGAAAGACGCCAAACACGAGCAAGTCATGAAAAGTATAGCGATTAGACTGAAGGTGGGGATTGAAGGAAAGGGCTTGAGAGGGGAGGTGCCTGCTAGTAAAGGTTAAGGCAACATAAATGGCAGGCAGCTAACCAAAATACCTAAAAAGAAAAACAGCTGCCTTCTTTTGCAGGGTAAGCTGCCTGCATAAATGGCAAAACTAACCATTTTTCGGATAAGAGATAATAATCTTTTGATTAAAATGCGAGATTATTTCAAGATTAGTAATTCAGAGATTTTATATATCATAATTGTGATATTATTGTTATAACACATTCAACGTGGAAAAACAATTTCAAGATTATTGATCTTAGGTAAAACACCAAATGAAGGAAATACCCTTCTCCTAAAGTTGTTTAAGAATGTCAACGTCAAAACAAAAATAAAATTTGTCCTGATTTATCTTGTGAAAAACTAAACATATGTTTTATATTATATCCACTATATGTTACGAAACATCTACCAATAAAAATATATTTACTAAATAATTATGTCATTTTTATTCTCGTAATACAATATTTGGCATAAGAATTTTGATATAACTTGTTCACCAACCAAATGACCGCTTGAGTCAGGACAACCACATTCACAACCATCAAATTTACGAGCTTCCTTACATATATGGTGCTCCTTTTCCCTCACTTTAAGTCTATTTAAATAAGGCAAAACACCTAACAACCTCTCTAAATTCGGCACGAGTTATTAATTGCCCACCTAGATTATAGTCTTCACTACCCCTTTGACCCTGGCTATTTAATAAATTTTTACCCCGTAGACGTTGATGTGGTAAAGAGTGCGATTACACCCTCTTTAACCCGCGTAGGCATGAAAAAAAAATCAAAAAACCAGCACCCAGATAAGGTATTTTTCAACCGTTAATAGCCACATAATCATATACAATTATTTATTTGTGGGAAAAGGTACAAATATACCCCTCAACTTTGCGATTTAGAGCAGATATACCCCTCGTTAAAAAAGTAGTGTATATATACCCCTGCAGTTAGAAAATGCTGCAAATATACCCTTTTTCCTGACAGAATTTTTTGTAAAAATTATTTATCTGATTTTTTAATTAAAAAAACTGCCACATGGCTTTAAAAAAAAGTCTACCCATTTTTTTTAGTAGACATATTTTTCTAAAGCCACATGGTAATTTTGTTTCCTGGTGGTTTGGGTCTAGTTCGTTTAAAAAAATGGGTAGACTTATTTTTTTAAAGTCACGGAGATACCTTTTAAAACGAACCAGACCCGATATACCGTAAAAAAAAATTACGATATGGCTTTAGAAAAATATGTGTCCTCATAAAAAAAGTGGGTTGACTTTTTTTATTTTAAAGCCAAGTGGCATTTTTTTAATTAAAAATAAGCTAAATGATTTTTTTTTTAAAAAAAAACCCTTAGCGAAAAGGGTATATTTGCACCATTTGTGTAACGGCAGGGGTATATTTGCACCAGTTTGTAATGGCAGGGGTATATATACACCACTTTTTTAACGAGGGGCATATCTGCTCTAAATCGCAAAGTTGAGGGGTATATTTTCAAAATTTCTCTTTATTTGTTACAATTGTGTAATACTTTGTAACGACCCGTTTGGTCATTTTAGACATTTTATTTTATTTTTCCCCAAAATACCCTTTTCGTAGTCTTGTTTCTGTATTTATGACTTGCGAGAATGGGTGGCGCGATTCCCAAGGATATCGAGCCAGTCTTGGTTGATTTTGAGGATTCTAGAGTTTTCTAAGTTGAATAAGCAAAAACGGGTTGACGAATAGTTAACTTATGGGTTATTGCATCCGGAATCAAATTCTGATAGTTTCGTTAAGTCCGAAACGTGATTTTTTACTTAGGTTGGGTCCTTGGTTCGGGTCCCAAGGCGTCCAGTGGAGTTTTGGGTCATTGGTTGGAAGGTTAGTTTTGGTTGGTTGGAGTTGACTTGGGTCAACACCTGATTAAGAAGACCTCTTTTGGGAAATCCGAGTGCGGGAGTGAGTTCGTAGCGTGTTTTACGATAGATATGCATGTTTGGTTTGTGTGTGTGAGGTCTCGGATGAGTTTCGAGTGTTGGGTGAGATTTGGTGAAAACCAAATTTTTTCAGTTTCTAGTGCAATCACGCCAGCGTTAGCTTGACTGCACCTGCCGGTCCGCTTCTACGGAATTTGGCCCGCAGGAGCGAACTTGGAGGGAGGGGGGGGGAGGTTGGCTTGTTCGCACCTGCGATGGATTCTCCGCAGGCGCTGGACTGCCCTTGCGATATTTCCTCCGCCCTTGCGTATTTTGAGGCTCATAAGTGGAGACCGTATCTACGGCCTTCTCTCCGCAGCTGTGAGCTAGCACCTGCGAGGAAAGGGCCCGCAGAAGTGGAAAACTGTCACACCCTAATTTCCGACAGGGTGTGATGGGCACCCGACCCTTACTTAAGGCCGAGCGAACCCGCTGACTCTCGTGATACTCATAACCATACTGGGCCCACAACACATGACATAAGTACATAATGAAAACTTTTTTTTGTTTTTTTGAAAACAACATTTTTGTCAAATCAAATAAAACTAGCATCGCATGAAATCTGTAAACATATGAAGTTCGTAGCATAAGACATAACAATACATCGGCTTACATAGCCGCTACAAACCGACATATCATACACACGACAACGTTCGCAAAGTCTCTACCAACATCTCGTATACCATACAAAAGTACTCGTACCCAAGAAAGACCGAGGAAATGGAGCTCGCCAATCCGGCTGGAACGTCCTCCGCTAACGTCATCTACTCATCCGTGGGTACCGCACGCATGAAACGCAGCCCCGAAGAAAGCGGGTCAAGATGAATATGTACTGAGCATGTAAAGCATGGCATACAGAAAATGAGGTCATAACCAAAGTAAGGAGTGCAGAAAATGAGCATAAAAATTCAGAATACCAAAGTGATTGCACCTGAAGTACAAATCATACATAAGCGGTACCGAAGACAAATGTGATAATCCGAATGCCAAAATGCTTAGCTTTCTTTTGTAAAACGTTTACATCTCATATATATAGAACAAATCATATGAGCTGACATTAACCGACTAATTATAATCCAGACTGTCAAAATCACATATCATATGCACACATATCGTGTCCCGGCCCTCTAGTGAGGGACTCGGCAAATAAGATCATATCATCATATTATCACATATCACATACCACATATACACACACCGCGGTCAAGTACCCAGCGACAATATCACATATACACATACCGCGGCCAAGAACCCAGCGGCAATATCACATATACACATACCGCGGTCAAGTATCCAGCGGTCAATATCACACATACCGCGGTCAAGTATCCAGCGGTCAATATCACACATACCGCGGTCAAGTATCCAGCGGTCAATATCACACATACCGCGGTCAAGTATCCAGCGGTCAATATCACACATACCGCGGTCAAGTATCCAGCAGTCAATATCACACAAAGGCGCACAAAACATAACGGCCCGGGACCCGGCGAAAGACATACAACAAAATGCACAAGCAGAATCGTGGGAAACCATATGCAATGCAAAACACTTACAAAGACCCAATAGGATAATCAAAACGAACTGTTATTTCAAAACCGAAACAATAGTCAAATCAGGTTTTCTTCCGAATATCACTCGGGAACATATCAAACCGGACTTCAGAAACCATAGTTACGAATCGGAACCGTAGGTATACGAATCATCATTTCAGACTCAACAGATAGATGTATATTCATACTCGGGGGTCGGAAAAATAGTCATATTACGTTCTTTCAAAAGTCATCAGCACTATACAAAGGAAAGTCGCGCGACCCACGGACGAGCGCCAACCCGATTCGGGCCCGCCTATGAAAATCATAGTCCTTATACGTTATAGAATCATTTGCGAACATATCAAAGCCATCCGGTTCTGTCTGTGAAAGTTACGGACGTTCGTAGTTACAAAACCCTTTTTGAAAACAAAACTTTTTATACAACATTTGAAAACCAATCATACAAAGACATATAAACCATATAAGGATGCCATCATCAAGAAGCAAATAAGCATCATAAACATGCTCGGACTTTAAGAATAGAATTACCCCCAAGGCTCGTAACGTATCATAGCTTAGCCATATCTAAGACATGCCAAAACAAGGAAAGGTAAGCTTTACATACCTCGTCCGCTTCCTACGCTAATCCAAATTTAAGTCTCAAACCTTCCAAGATCTTAAGCATGCAGCCCCCACGTTATCACTCTTCTCCTTGGTTGATTTTTAGCTCAAATTGAAGACAACGCAGCGTACAACACTTTTCTCTTCATGGGCTTCGGAATTCGGGCTCAGATTTTGGTCAAAATTGGTTTTTCTTCTCTCCAAGGTTCTTCTCTCTCTCTTTCCAGAATTTTATGGGTATTCTTGGTCTGAAAAATGAGAGGAAAGGGCTGAAATTAGACTTAAATAGGCATGGGTCATGGGCCTAATCCGATTGGGCCCGGTTTGGGCCTAGCCCACTGACCTTTCCGCCTTAAAACGTCCATATCTCCTTATTACGATATCACCTGTGGGCCCACAACCTATGGTTGGAAAGATAGTTCAATTATCTACAACTTCTATCTTTGGTGTTTTTCCAAATTCCAAACTTATAATACCGTTTCGCCCCTCAAGTCGGATCACCCGAAAACATTACTTAAAAATATTTGTTTGGAGGACTTCCACTTTGATTTGGCTCAAGGGTCCTTCTTGAGTTATGTTTAACTTCACATATGTGATTCATATAAATTGTCGCATGTCCCAAAAAAATCTCGGTGTGTGGACCCCACCTCAGCTTGCGAATAATCCGACGTACAAAAAAATACGAAATATAATGCTGTCAACGTGAGTTTAAATTATGAAGCAACAACATGATTGTCAATTGTTGGACTCCAATTTTTGTTGGTCATGGCCGAATGACCTCTTGTTCTTTCTCCATGCTTCTTGAATTTTCTAGGGTGCTAAATGATGAAGATGACTTAATTAGTCATCTTTTGCCACTTATATAATTAACACATGTGGGCTATGGCCCACACCACACACATGGCCACATATGGCCATTTTCATAAAATATTTAGTTTTCAAAATTTCA
Source organism: Lycium ferocissimum (assembly GCF_029784015.1). Lineage (NCBI taxonomy): Eukaryota > Viridiplantae > Streptophyta > Magnoliopsida > Solanales > Solanaceae > Lycium > Lycium ferocissimum. The sequence goes on along the minus strand of NW_026713679.1, from coordinate 29,418 downwards.
CTTCTAGCCCTTAATTTCCATGAAATGCTTAACTTTTCATAATTCACTTTTAACTCCAAATTTTTCTTATTCCAATTTTACCCTTAACACTCCATGCCAATGAAAAAATGAATATGCAACTTATGCACTTTTAACAAAAATCAACAAAATCGAAAATTAAAAGTCTTGTCCATAACTTGTCGCAACCAACTTAGAATATTTCAACGTACAAAGTACGGGGTATAACAAAAACGCTGTCAGTGGGATATTTAATTCCCCAATTCGTGTTTAGTTCATTCATTTACAAATTGAGACCTAGAGAGCTCGGGTAAGGGTGATTTTGAGAGTTTTTTTTAGATTCTTCAATTGGGTAAGCTTCTTATCATCCTTTTATGATTATATCTCCGATTAATTAGAGAATCCATGCTAGAAATCATGTTTTAGGATGGGGGTTTATGGGTTATGAAACCTAAGTTGAATTTTGAACTTCCTCTAACCTATCATGGATTGTTTTGAGTGATTTCCAAGATTTTGACTTATTAATCTATGGGTAAACTATTCCTAAGCTTGAATTCCTATTAAACCCAAGATTCTTGGTGTGAAATTAAGGGTTTTTCCAAAATTGGTGTTTTTTTGATAATCAATGATATTGGAGGCTCAATTGGGGTTAGATTTTCCTGAAAATTAGGATTTTGACTATTTAGATTATGGGTGGCATGTTCCTAACATAAAATTCCAGTTTTGCCCTTGTTGGCCGGGTCACTTTCTACGACCATTTTTTTAGTTCAAATCAGAAGTGTAACAATATGGGTATCCTTAGATTCGTATGTCACGACCCAACTCCGTAGGCCGTGACTCGTGCCCGAGTTGGACACTCATACGTACCCTTACCCCACATAAGCGTAATAGCAAAATAAACATATATAATAATTAAGATATCATCGAGAGGACGCACGAAAGCGAATATGACGCACGAAGGCCGATCAGGCCGTCATAAAGTATACATACAATCCCCAACGTACACGAACTTACAAAACATATACAGAACCCACTATACATGTCTACAGACCTCTACAGACTGGAAACGTAAACATATGACGGCTCCCGTCGTACCCACGAAATCCAAATGTACATACATATCGGAAAAAAGGCATGTACCAAAATGTAAGCTCCGAACAAAGGAGCGCGAGTAGCCGATAGATGACCTAAGCGGGCGGATGCGTAAAGCGCGCGTCCGTACACATGGGCATGAAACACACGGCCCAGAAAGGGGTCGATGTACGAAAATGTGCTGAATATGTAAAAGCGGAGACGGTAATAAACAAAATCGAGAATCGGAACAGAATGTGTGGAGAATGAACAAAATGCAGATATAATCAAAATACATGTCAGAAATCGTAAATAGTGTATGCAGAAAACATATGCCAAGATCGGCCCCGTTAGGGACTCAGAGGTCAGAGTGTGGTCGCCCCGACGCCGGCGCCACAAGCATAACGATCATAACATAACGGATGGCCATATCGGAACATAATCATAACAAAACGTACATGGCACAACATACACCGTAACCCATGCACGTATATACACACCCCTCACACCGGAGCACGGCGAACAATGCAGAGAAATACGCTTGAGAACATATCCTGGCCCGGGCTCAGTGGGGGAAACATTGAGGCATCCACGAGTGGAGTAGTGAGAGACTAAATGCAATAAGATACCATACAGATTTCCAGAGACTCAATGAAGCATAACAAATAGCAAATCAAAGCAAGGAAATCGGACGGGATCATATTATGCGAATTTCGGATGTCATGGTGCATTACGGAGAAATAACTTTTCTATGATCATTTTCATAGTCCAAAATAGTTTATAAGACTTAAGGAAATATTTAAAACAACTTTCATTTAATAGTTAAAATAGTAGTTAAAATGTTTCTAAAAAAAACCGCTCAAAACTAATCATGAACATAAAGGGGTAAAATCGGAATTTAGCGGGTCCACCTCGGGACAACCGAGGCGATGGGCTTGAATCATGTATATTAGGCGTATGGAATCATCTATATAGGTCCTAGGGACGATTCATAATTTTCTAGACAATTTACAAGCATTTACATAACCTTTCAATCAAAACATACTTAAAGGATTCAATTCTACTGAACGGAAAAAGGGCATTTTCGAACGCGGATTCGAAGAAAGAACGCTTTCCAAGGTGCAAGTCCCATCCTAGTACACTTAGATCATGCCAAGAAAGAGATAGGAAAGCTTTACATACCTTTCGCGCCTTTAACGTTCTCCAAAACTCAAATCTCTTTTCGTCCAAAATCTACAAATGGTCAAGTTTACCATAAGTTAACCATAAGGCCTTAGGCATTCATTTTGAACTAATTCTTGTCTAACAAAATTTCGACAGCACCTCCCCTATAAATGTGACGCCAGAATTTATCTCGCTCCAATACCAACAACAACCAAGCCAACAACATTAAATATCAACTAGAATCATATATTAGCACAAATCGGCACCTTTACGCATAAGCGACAACTTACAAATAACTTCGCATTTTTAAGCCAACATCAATATTTCCATCATCATTAACCACCAAGATCACTCTAACATCATTAGGAGGCATTACATATAATTTATCATATTACTTGCAAAATATGCAAACTTTCCACCAAACCATAACTCATCCGAAACTTCCATTCTTCAACGAACATATTCATAACACATGATCATTTATCAAATTCATTAATGACAATCATAACTAGCACATAAACAAGCATTTCCATAATTACATCATAACCACATTAGAACACATATTCTCTTATAACGACATATAAGCCATTCTAATGCCAAACTTGAGCCGTTAAACCTCCATTTACGCTATAAGGATCACAACGACGCAACTAACATACCAAATAACATTAATTCATTGCCATGTTCCTAGCACCATACCACACGGCCAACTACTACATTCCAACTTCAACCCAATTTTATTTCAACTCCTTTTTCAACATGAATTCCTCCATAAACACAACTAGAATCCAACATAATTTTTAACTCACCATAACCATACAACACACATACACACACACACGGCTATGTAGCCATGCACACGGCCTCACTTCCCATGCAAGTTTTCCATGAATTTCATTCCTTTTTAACATACTAGAACACATATAAGCCATTCATACACATAAAAAAGAATGAACTCTTACCTTTCTCTTCAAAGTTCTTCACTAGCACAACTTGTCCAAACGACGAAAGCAAGACTTAATCTTCCAAACTAATTGCGCCAAGGCGTAAAGGAACCTTGAATTGGTATAAAAATCACAAGGAAACAATTTTGGATTCAAGATTTTCAAGGGCAAATTTTATCTATGGCCTCTTTTTTTGTTCTTGTTCCTTTTGTTTTTCTCTTCTTCTAATTTCTTGAACATTCTAAAGGATAAAGTGATATATATAAAGCATGGCCCCTTAAGTTAATTAATCACATGGAAAAATTAATGGACATGGATTTGGGCCCTTGGCTTGGGCCATGCCCTTTAATTTGGGCCTCAATTCCATAAATTTTTTTTTTTTAGCCCAATTGGTTGCGGATCCTATTTTGTAATTTCCGAGGCACATTTCAAAAATCCCAAAATTGCCCTTAGACTTCCTCCCTTTTTCCCACATTCAAACTTCCATATCCGACATACTCATTTTAAGAAAAAAAATCCAAACATGACCTTATTCCTCAAAATCGAAGTTATTTCCAATTTTCCAAATACGCGCAAAATGCGAGGTGTAACATCGTACTCTCACTTAGAGTACTTATTTGATAGACTTCGATCGTTCAGAGGCTCTCCGCAAAGGAAAGGTGTTGGCTTGATTGTTCGTGACTCCTGCTCGGCCTTCGAGGTAGGTTACGACTTACCTTTTTTATACTTTGATTAGAGAATCATATGTAATGGTAGATATTGACGGGAAAAGTATGATAGGCCTTCGGGCATAGTTGTGGTGATAAATCCACTGGCTTGGTATGGATGTTGTTATGCGGGCTTCTCACCATATTTGTTAGCAAGTTGTGATTGTTGATTTCTTTACCTAGTTACTCAATATCTCATTTATCTCATGAAAATGGAAGGATTATGAAACAATGACTTGAGTTGTGTTCGACATTCATGATATGCATCTATTGGAGCTCCGTAACGGCAGTTAGTAATGTTGCAATCACATCTTCTTGAGATGATACCTCTTGTGAGTCTTGGGGATCTCCATCACGGAGAGCGAGCTCATTTCCGTTATCGGGGGTACTAGTCATCTTCTCTTTGCATTTTTCTGCGAGGGATGCTTACACGGCTTTAGATCTTGTGAAGTATGCTAGCTTTCAGTGCTACGCTAATCGGCCTCGTTCTATAAGACAAGAATAACTCAACAGTAGACAAAGTTAGTTACTTGACATAAAATATAAAAGCAAGACATCACATATTGATATTTAAAGCGCACATAGCACATAAAGTCATATATTAAGCTTGAACACTTTTTATCCTTTGTTCCAAAGGTTCGGATGTTTATGGGCTTTTGATGTTTCGGTGGATCTTGGTCCAATGGGCTTTATGGCTGACTTACTCTAGCAAACCCTTCCTTGTTACAGAAGCTAAACAAATGAGGGGAAAATTGTAATTTATATTATGTAGGGGCCGACGCTTATGTAGATCGCCGTATCCCGCGAGGGGAAATCGAGCCCTATCGTAGTTCGTTTTACAAAAGTTAAGAGTATATATATCTTTCCTAGATATCCTTTAAGCTAAACCTAGCTAAAGACATCCCAAGACCAGGCCCGGCTAGGGCTTCTCGTGTATCCCTCCATAGGGACGTTAGGTCGGTGCGGTTCCTTACAATATTTATGGGGAGGGGGTAACTTTTTATGTGCAAAAAATGGGGACACCTAATATCTACCCAAAAATACAGTTCTGCGAGTCGCTGTCCTTATGAACCCGCTCTCTTATTTTCCTTCCATCTCAGTACTGTGGTGGTAAGATGACCAAGACCTCCTCTGTACTGATCTTGTGTTCGAGTTCAAGCTTGAATGCGTGGCATTCTTCTATGTTGTGTCCCATAGTTTCCGTATGATACAGGCAAAACTTGTTCCTGTTGGGCCCTAATGGCGCGGGCTCGTGGGTAGGCTCTACGAGTCTAATCCTTTTTAGATTAGCCAGAGTCGAGAATATGCGGGCGTATAATTCCTCAAAGATCGTGAAATCAAACCGCTAGATCTGAGTAGCAACAGTGACAACTTCTCCAGGGATAATAGTGTCATGAACTAGTAGGGTGTGTGGCCTTTACAATGTCCCGATGATCCTATCTTCAATCACGCTACAAATTCTTCTCTTTAACCCTAGACACTCATTTAGGGTATGACCAGCCTGGTTGTGGTAAAACGGGCACCTTTTATATGCGTACACCAACTCGGGCAGCGGTAACCTAGCCCTAGTGGTACAAGGCACTGCTGTGGCGGTCATCCTTTCGTATACCTCCTTACAGGTGACTGGCCGTGGAGCCACTCTTAATACGAAGGTAATGTGGATCAGTCCACTAATTCAGTAGCTCCTCGGAATTTCCAAGCCCAGTCAGGGCATGGTGCAGCTAAGTCTGGTAATGCAGGCGGAGGTCAAAATCTCTTGTATGCTTTAGCAGGTCGACAGTTTACAGAGGCATGTGCAGATGTTGTCACAAGTACATTAACAATTTTGACTTTCGACGTTTACGCCCTTATTGACGCAGGATCCACCCTATCTTATGTGACGCCATTTATTGCTAAGAAATTTAGGATAGAACCAGAAAAGGTGCATGAATCTTTTGAAATGTCCACTCCAGTTGGAGAGTCTCCGATCATAGCTAGACGTATTTATAGGGGTTGCCCAGTTTTAGTCTATCACCGTAGAACCATAGCCGACTTAGCAGAGTTGGAAATGGTAGATTTTGATTTAATCATAGGTATGGCTTGGTTAGCTTCATGTTATGCCACAGTAGGTTGTAGAACTAAAATAGTAAGATTTGAAGTTCCTAATGAACCAGTCATAGAATGAAAGGACAATTCAGTAGTACCCAGGGGTAGATTTATTTCCTATCTCAAATCCAGAAAGATGATTTTCAAGGGGTATATATATCTATCACTTAGTTCGAGTCAAGGATACAAATACCCATACCCCAACTCCCCAGTCCGTACCAGTCATTAATGAGTTTCCAGAAGTGTTACCCAAAGATATTCCCGGAGTTCCTCCCGGCAGGAAGATAGACTTTGGAATTAATCTACTTTCCGGCACGGAGCCAACATCTATTCCGCCATACAAAATGTCTCCAGTAGAGTTGAAAGAATTAAAAGCCCAGTTGAAAGATCTCCCCGACAAGGGATTTATTAGGCCAAGTGTCTCACCTTGGGGCGCACCAGTCGTTTTTGTCCGAAAGAAAGATGGTTTCTTATGCATGTATATTGACTACCGACATTTGAACAAAGCCACCATTAAGAACAAGTATCCTCTTCTCAGAATATATGATTTGTTTAACCAACTTTAGGGTGCCCAGTGTTATTCCAATATTGACCTCAAATCAGGATACCATCAGTTAAAGGTTAAGGAATTAGCTATTCCAAAGACCGCTTTCAGAATCCGTTATAGTCACTTTGAATTTCTTGTCATGTCAATTGGGTTGACAAATGCACCAGCCACTTTCATGGACTGTATGAATAGAGTCTTCAAGTCGTATATTGATTTATTCGTCATTGTATGTGTTGATGATATTTTGGTGTATTCCTATAGTGAGATTGATCATGCAGAACATCTTAGAATAGTGTTGCAGACACTTCAAGATCGTGAGCTTTATGCAAAATTTTCAAAGTGTGAATTTTGGCTTAAGTCAGTGGCGTTTCTCAGTCATGTGATTTCAGGGGAAGGCGTTAAAGTGGATTCTCAAAAATTTGATACTGTGAGGAATTGGCCTAGACCCACCTCAGTATCCAATATAAGAAGTTTCTTGGGTCTGGCAGGCTATTATAGACGTTTGGTGGAGGGATTTTCCTCTATGTCAGCTCTATTGACTAAGTTGATTCAGGAAAAGATCAAATTTCAATGGTCAGATGCATGTGAGCAAAGTTTTGAAGAGTTGAAGCAGAGGTTGGCTTCTGCTCCAGTTTTGACGCTACCAGAAAGCACCGAAGGGTTCGTAGAATATTGTGATGCTTCGGGAATCGGTCTCCGATGTGAACTTATGCAGCATGGTAAGGTTGTAGCTTATGCATCCCGACAGCTTAAGGCTCATGAAAAGAATTATCCGACCCATGACTTGGAATTGGCAGCTGTGGTTTTTGCACTTAAGATATGGCATCATTATTTGTATGGAGTGCATGTTGATATTTTCACCAATCACAAAAGCCTACACAGATCTTTTCAAGCAAAAAGAGTTGAATCTTAGGCATAAAAGATGGCTCGAATTGCTCAAATATTATGATGTAGATATTTTCTATCATCCAGGGAAGGCGAATGTTGTAGCCAATGCTCTTAGTCGGCGTTCCATGGGAAGTGTTAGATCCCGCATTTATGTACATTGGGACAATCCGAATTAATTGTGATAAGTTAAGGACAAAACTATTCCGGGATACCAAGTCGGGACTTTTGACCTTCGATTTTATTTTGAGACATAAGTTGTGCATGAATTTGTTGCATGGAACAATTAGAAAAATTTGGGACCAAAATTGGAATTAATGGAACTTGCAAATCATGCAATTTGTATGCATTTGGCCGTGTGGTTTTTGGGATTGGCCCACCCATTTTGTGTTCATTTCCAATTGCTCCAACACATGGTGTGGGCCAAGGGGCATGTGTGCACTTCATATAATTAGCAAAAGATGACCACTAGTCTTCATTTTCATTTGAACACTTAAAAAAAAAAAAAAGGAACCAAGAGTTGAAGACTAGAGGCTCTCGGCCAAGAGCTTGGAAAATCAACTCCCATTTCTAGCCCTTCCAAAATTATTTCCTTGATGTAAACCCACTATTTTGAGGTCCCTAAGTAGCGTGGAAGCGTCGTTGGAGCGATCAACCCGCTAGTTTTCATCATGGAAACCCTAGCCTATTGTGAAGTTGAAGGAAAAAAGGTAAGATTTGATCTTGTTTATGAGTTATGAAGGTTGTATACATGTTGTAGTATGTTGAAATGGATGAAAATCATGAAATATAGTGTGTTGGAGTTGAGCCCATGTATGTGAGATTTAGCCGTGTAGGGTGTGTGTGTGTTGTATTGTATTGAAGCCATGAATTGAGGTCTAGTTAGCATGTTGTGATCATTGTAGGGTGAAGAAATGATTGAGAATCATCCATATATGTATATGTGTAGTGTTGGTCGAAATGGGTCATATTATATGACAATGAACGAATTAATGTCGCTTAGTGTTTTAGTCGTCGTCGCTATGAATTCTATGTTGGAAATGAATGTTTAATGACTCAAATGGATGTTGTAATTGTTGCGGACTGATTCGGAGGTTATTGTACCTTTAATGTAATTTGCATATTGATGAGAATGATATTGTTAAACGTGAATTGTTGGTGCAAATCATGAATTGGAAATGAGGAATATGTTATAGTGGTGTTCTCGGGTTTGGGGGCTGTTTCGGGTAGATTGGAGCAATTCTTGGATTGTTGGAAATGTTATGTGAATTGCTTAGAATGTCTTTAAATATTGTTGGTATGGGTTCGGGTTATTACTCGAATGTATAAGCTCCCGATGTTGGCTTGAAGGTAAGCCGTTGAATTGAATTTACGAATGTTGTTGAATGATGGAAAAGAGAGTTATTATTGTTGTATTGCCTTCCGGATTGGTTTTTGATGTTGCTAGGTTGGTTGTTGTTGATTGATTTGGCCGAGTTAAATTCTCGGGGTGGCCTATTTACAGGGGAAATGCTGCCCAAATTTCTGTAGAATTAAGGGCTAATTCGGAATTAAATGCCTAAATAGCTATAGCTAATATTTAGTATCCGTTGACTTATTTGTAGACCTTGGGGAGCCCGAGGCGTAGGCTGACGTTAGCTTGAGTTTGGAGTAGCTTGGAGAGCGTTGAGGTATGTAAAGCTCCATTCTTTCTTCTTTGGCATGCCTTAGTTACAAATAGGCTATGACACGAGCCTCGAGAAAATTCTATTTTCGCAATCCGAGCATGTTTATGACTTTTATTCGTTCTTGGAAATTCGTATGTTGATATGATGAAATATTGGCCTTTATGCCTTTGAAATAATTGATTTTCAACTTTTGCATAAAAAGTTTGGTTTTTAAAAGTTTCCGTAACTACGAACGCCCGTATCTTTCACAGAAAGGCTCGGATTGCCTCGATATGCTCGTAGGTGATTGTATGGTATATGATAAGTATGTTTTTCATAGGCGGGCCCGACTCGGGTCGACACCCATCCGTGGGTCCCGCGACTCTTTCTTTTATAATCTTGACGACTTTTGAAAGAATTCGATTTGGTTTTTATTCCGATTTCAAGTACGATCAGGTTACCTATCTTTCGAGTTTGTAATAATGGTTCGATAACTGGTGAAGACTATGGCTTCCGTAGGCGGGCCCGGATTGGGTTGACGCTCGTCCGTGGATCCCGCGATCTTCTTCTGTATGACTCTGATGGCTCTTTGAAAAGAACTTAATATGACTACCTTTCTGACCCCGAGTATGATTATATAATTGTCTGTTGAGTCTGAAATAATGATTCGTATACCTATGATCCCGGTACGTGACTATGGATTCTGAAGATTGGTCTGAAATGTTCCCGAGTGATGTTCAGAGGAAATTTGATTTGACTATTGTCTTGGTTTGGATATAATAGTTCACTTTGGCTATTCTATTGGGTTTGTAATAATGATTTGTATGCCGTTATGTGATATTGCCGGGGCCGTATATTTATGGATATAGCCGCGGTATTTCTGTTATGGCCGTGATATTGTCACGGGTATTTGGCCGCGGTATGTTATGTGATGTGATAGTGCCGCTGGATTTTGACCGCGGTATGTGGTGTGATACTGAGTCCTATGCATAATTTGTTTTCTTGAGAAAAATATTATAATAAGTAGACATTTTGGTATTTTTGGATATGTACTTACTTTCTGTACTTCCGCTTCGATTATGACTCAGATTTGATTATTGTATATCTCTGCTTTGCATACTCAGTACATATTCCGTACTGACCCCCTTTCTTCGGGGTCGCGCTTTCATGCCGCAGTACGCATTCGTATACGCGTTGTGGTGACCCCCCGGCGTAGGATTCCCATTCTGCTGTTCAGGGTGCTCCCTTTGTTCTGGAGCCGATATTTTGGGTATATACTCTCCCGATGTATATGATTATGTCCATTCAGGGTACGGCGGGGCCCTGTCCCGTCGTCTGATTCTGTTGTTCTGTATTAGAGGTCTGTAGACATAGATGTGGGTTATGTACAGTTTTGTTCGTATGCGACGTGTGAGTTTTGTTTGGGCGGCCCATCCGCCGTGGCAGCCTTGTCGGTTGCGTGTATGTATGCTTTGCTACGTTATGTATATTATGACAGCCTTACCGGCTTTTGTGCAGTTTATATGTTTGTATGCGACAGTTGGAACCACGTATGATCTCTATGTCGGTATAGATTGTGTGTATGCTGATTTCGGTTATTGAGTGCGTATGGGTGCCCAGCTAGGGCACTAGTCACGGCCTACGGGGTTGGGTCGTGACAGGAAGTTTAGCTCACGTTGAGGCAGATAAGAGTATTATTACCAAAGAAGTTCACCTCTTAGCTAACCTAGGAGTTTGATGTCACGACCACACCCGTAAACGAGCCCGTGACTAGTGCCCGAGCTGGGCACCCAAACACAATCACTAATCCGAATCACGTACAGGTAGCTTATACGGACACAAATATCAAATGTTGTCTCATATTATCTCAAGCTATCTCAAACACATCTCAAACACAAACATATATATATCAGAAGCCGGCAAGGCTATCAAATGGCGCATCGGCCCTAAAACATATACAAATGCAAGCCGACAAGGCGAATAGGATCGCCCAGAACATATAACATACAAACACACACACACAGATAGGCTCAACCCACATATACGTCTGGGGCGGACCTCTATACGGACCAACGAGAATCATATGACGGGACGGGCCCCGCCGTGCCTCGAACAAACTCATACATATACAACGGACAAGTATATATACCAAAATGTGACTCCGGAATAAAGGGAGCACTCGAAGCGCAGAATGGGTGTCCTAGGCCGGCGGATCACCGAGCCGTACGTACGTACAACGGGCATGAAACGCGACCCCGAAGAAAGGGTCGATTATAATATGTACTGAGTATGTAAAGCATGAAATACAGTAGGCAGAGTCATACTTTAAATAAGGAGTAGAAAACATGAATACGATAACCAAAAATCACAAAACTTACATTTGAAAACATAATTCATACATGTTCATATCATATCCCAATCAGACAATCATTCTGCACATGCGCATACATATAGCGTGTCCCGGCCCTCTAGCGAGAGACTCGGTAAGTAAGATCATATCATCATCCCATATATACATACATATAGCGTGTCCCGGCCCTCTAGTGAGGGACTCGGTGTATAGGTTCCCGGCCCTCTAGGCGAGGGACTCGGTGTATAGCGTGTCCCGCCCTCCGGTGAGGGACTCGGTGTATAGAATCATGTCATCATATAACATCCGTGTCCCGGCCCTCATAGGGACTCGGTGTATAGAATCGTCATATCATCACGTTATCACATATCATATCGTACTTCGTATCACATCACATTTCGGAATACACGGCATACTGATAATACATCATAGTGCGCACGATAACATAACTGCCGGGACTTGGCGACAAATGTAACAACGTAAACGGACGAAAGGAATCATGAGTAACCAATTACGGTTAAAACATGTTCAAAGACTCAGTAGGTTAATCAAAACGAACTATCATTTATAAGTCAAACAGTAGTCAAATCAGATTTTCTTCCGAACGTCACTCGGGAACATATCAACCCGAACTTCAGAAACCATAGTTATGTATCAAAATCATATTCGTGAGATCATTATCATAGACTAAAAAGGTAAATAAACTGATCGTACTTGAAATCGGGATCATACTCATATCATATTCTTTCAAAAGTCGTCAGAAGTACATAAGGAAAGTCGCGGGACCCATGAACGGGTGTCGACCCGATCCGGGCCCGCCTATGAAAAACATAATCATCATACATCATGGAATCATTTTTGAGCATATCGAGGCGATCCGGTTACGTACGTTGAAAGTTACGGACTTTCGTAGTTTTTGGAATCATTTAGGAACAAAACTCTTTTAAAAACCAAACGTTTATGCAACTTTTGAAACTTATTCATACAAAAGACATAGGGGCCAATATTTCATCATATCATGCATACGAAGACCGAAAAACAAATAATAATCACAGACATGGTCGGATCGCGAGAGTAGAATTTCCTCGAGGCTCGTATCATAGCCTATTTACGACTAAGGCATACCAAAAGAAGGAAGGGTTGCGCTTTACATACCTCAAACGCTCTCCAAGATACTCCAAACTCAAGCTAATATCAACCTACGTCTCGGACTCCCCAAGATCTACACAATGTCATAATATGCCAAACATTAGCCATGGACGTCTAGGCATTTAATTCCAAACTAACACTTAATTCTACATAAATTTGGGCAGCATTTCCCCTGTAAATAGGCCAACCCCGAGAATTTAGCTCAGCCAAATCAACAGCAACAACATCAACAACCAACCTAGCAACATCAATGTTATATCCCGCATTTTTATACATTGGAACAATCCGGATTAACTATGATAAGTTAGGGTCCAAACTATTCCGGGATACAAGTCGAGACCTTTTGACCTTCGATTTTATTTTGAGACATAAGTTGTGCATGAATTTGTTGGTATGGAACAATTAGGAAGATTTGGGACACAAAGTGATATAATTGGAAGTTGGTAAATCATACAATTTTTGGCCCTTAGTCGTGTAGAATTGGGGTGGTGCCCACCCATTTTGTGTTCAATTTTTATTGCTCCAACACATGGTGTGGGACAAGGACACTTGGGCACTTCATATAATAGCACAAAGATGACTTCTAAGTCATTCATCTCATTTCCAACACTTAGAAAAAAAAAAAGAAAGTGAAGAACAACAAGCTTGGCTCTCGGTAAGAGCAAAAAAATCGCCTTCCATTTAAGCCATCCCAAAATTATTTCTTTGGTACTAATCCACTAATTGGAGGTCCCTAAGTAGCGTGGAAGTGTTGTTGGAGCGATCAACCCGCTAGTTTTCATTATTACAAACCCTAGCCTATTGTGAAGTTGAAGGAAGAAAGGTAAGATTTGATCATGTTTTATATGTTATAAAGGTTGTATGCATGTTGTAGTATGTTAAAATGGATGAATATCATAAAAAATAGTATGTTGGAAGTGAGTTGTGTGCATGGTGTGTTAGCCGTGTGAGGTTTGTGTATGTTGTGTTGTGTTGTGTTGAGGTAATGAATTGATCTTATGTAGCATGTTGTGATTGTTGTATAGTGGAGTAATGAATGAGAATCATCTATATAAGTATATGGGAGGTGTTGGCCGAATGTAGGCCATCTATGTGACAAGAAATGAATTAATATCGCTTAATGTTTTAGTCGTCGTCGTTATGAATTCTATGTTGGAAATGAATGTTTAATGACTCAAATTGATGTTGTAATTGTTGTGGGCTGATTTGAAGGTTATTGTACATTTAATGTAACTTGTATAATTATGAGAATGATATTGTTAGAATGTGAATTGTTGGTGCAAATCATGAATTGGAAATGAGGAATATGTTATAGTGGTGTTCTCGGGTTTGGGGGCTGTTTCGGGTAGAGTGGAGCAACTTTTGGATTGTTGGAAATGTTGTATGACTTGCTTAGAATGTTTTCGAATATTGTTGGTAGGGGTTCGGGTTAGTATGTGAACGTGTAAGCGTTGATGTTGGCTTGAAGGTAAGCCGTTAAATTGAATTTATGAAAGTTGTTGAATGATGAAAAAGAGAGCTATTAATGTTGTATTGCCTTTCGGATTGCTTATTGATGTTGCTAGGTTGGTTGTTGTTGATTTTGGCCGAGTTAAATTCTCGGGATGGCCTATTTACAGGGGAAATGCTGCCCAAATTTCTGTAGAATTTAGTGTTAGTTTGGAATTAAATGCCTAAGCGTCCATAGCTAATGTTTGGCATATCATGACTTGTTTGTAGACCTTGGGTAGCCCGAGACGTAGGTTGGATTTATCTTGAGTTTGAGCTAGCGTTGAGTGCGTACGAGGTATGTAAAGCTCCATTCTTTCTTCTTTGGCATGCCTTAGTTACAAATAGGCTATGACACGAGCCTCGAGGAAATTCTATTCTCGCAATCCGAGCATGTTTATGACTCCTATTCGTTTCTTGGAAATTCGTATGTTGGTATGATGAAATATTGGCCTTTATGCCTTTGAAATATTTGATTTTCAACTTTTGTACAAAAAGTTTAGCTTTTAAAAGTTCCGTAACTACGAACGCCCGTATCTTTCACAGAAAGGCTCGGATTGCCTCGATATGCTCGTAGGCGATTGTGTGATGTATAATGAGTATGTTTTTCATAGGCGGGCCCGACTCGGGTCAACACCCGTCCGTGGGTCCCGCGACTCTTCTTTTTATAATCCTGACGACTTTTAAAAGAATTTGATTTGGTTATTATTCCGATTTCTAAATATGATCATTTTACTTAGCATTTGAGTCTATTGTAATGATTTTATACACATGGTTACTCACGACTCTGCTCGTGCATTCTCGTATCTTTCGCTAGGAGTCCCGGCCGTTTCGTTGTCGTGCGCACTTTGTTATACTCCGGTGTTATGCTGTGATTATGGTTCGCCGAGCCTCTCGCTCGAGGGCCGGGTTTCGCTTATATTGGTGTTATGCTGTGTATGGCGTTATGCTGTGTTTGATATGTGACGGGGATACGGAGATTTGAAACTTTACGGTGTTATCTTGTGTTATGGCGCCATCGACGGGCGGCGACCATATTTTTCGTGCCTATGCATGATTTGTATTTTGAAAGAAAACATTTTGATATTTTGGAAATGCATTTACTTTCTGTACTTCTGTTTCGATTATGACTCAGATTTATTATTATATCTTCTGCTTTGCATACTCAGTACATATTTCGTGCGACCCCACTTTCTTTAGGGTCGCGTTTCATGCCGCGTACGAACGCACGGTTGGTGATCCACCCGTTTAGACACCCTCTTGTTGTTTGGA
Organism: Lycium ferocissimum; assembly: GCF_029784015.1. NCBI lineage: Eukaryota > Viridiplantae > Streptophyta > Magnoliopsida > Solanales > Solanaceae > Lycium > Lycium ferocissimum. The sequence goes on along the minus strand of NW_026713679.1, from coordinate 14,113 downwards.
GTGCTCCCCTTATTCCTCGAGCCACATTTTTGTATATATTCGCTCCGTTGCATTTGTACATATTTGTTCGGGGGTACGGCGGGGCCTGTCCCGTCATATGATTACGTTTGTACGTTTAGGGGTACGTAGACATGTATGTGGGTTATGCCCATTACGTACGATTGTATTTGTATGTTATACGTTACGGGGCGATCCCGTTCGCCGTGGCGACCTCGTCGGCTTGCATTTGTATATGTTTTGGGTTGTTGCGCCATTTGATAGCCTTGCGGCTTTTGATATATATATGGTTGTGTTTGCGATGTGTTTGAGACGCTGATATAATGCGAGACAGCGTTTGATATTTGCGTACGTATAAGCCTTACGTTTTGCGACTCGGATTTATGAATGTGTTTGGGTGCCCAAATTCGGGCACTAGTCACGGCCTACGGGGTTGGGTCGTGACGAAGTGGGGAGCGGTTCGTCCTTATAATGTCTATAGACGAGTCTAGTAGAGTCTTGTTTATCGGTGTGTTGTGCACACTATAGCGAAGCTTACGGGGCATTTAGGATGTTATCTTTTCTTCCATCTTAGATCGTGCGATAGCGATTATCGGGATGACTCTTTTGGAAATGTTATGTTTTCGAGACGATGCCTCCCGAGTTAACCACGGCTAAGTTAGAGGGCAAGTCTACGGCGGCGGGTGAGACCGGCCACAGTCGGATGACGCGTGACCTTGCGATTGGGCCGGTGTGTGCCTCGACGGCTGTATGACGTTGGTATGCCGAAGCATCGGAGGGATTTGGGACCAAAGATGGAATTACGAGGGGCGGCTCCACCGCCCGGCTCCCGCGGCACCGGTACCATGTGGCCTCCGGCCCCCGGCCGGGGGCGGATGATGGGACCTGGAGGGGGCGGTCCGGTTATTGACTCGGTTGGTAATAGATGCGAGGGTCACCATTTCGGAGACGAGGGAAAGGGGATGATCGTGTGTGAACAAACGCGATTCTGAGTCGAGAGGAAAAAAAAAGTGAGTCCTGATTTGTGGGCCACCGAAAAATTATTTCTTCAAGCAAAGGACCCTCTAATTCAAGAGTGCTTATTAGCGTGGGCGGCGTACCACGCGGTTGATTGGTCTTCATCCTTGACCAACTTTGGACAAGTTGACGGTTGAAGAAAGGTAAGTTCTAATCTTGGTGCACGATGTGGCGGCCCTAGCGGGTGTGTTGTCGTATGTTGTTATGATGAAATTCGAGACTGGGGCGAGTTTGAAGTTGAAGCCGTCCTGGCCCACCTCCGAAGGTGAAGCGGGCCAGGGTGGCGCGTCTATTTGTTGAAGTGATGAACTGGGCGACGTAGCATGTTCGGGTTACGCGGAGTGTCGAAATGAACGAAAATCACGCCCGCTTATATATAGCGTGTCGTCGAATATGGCCTTTATAGTGTTAAGAAATGAATTAGTTTTCCGTTGGAATTTTGGTTGGCCGCTCGAGCCCGTATGTATTGCCCGTCTCGGAAATAAGAGCCCGGGCCGCATGATTCAAATTGGTATTGTGCCGATGGGGTGGATGACGAAGGTTTGGTCCAGATAGTGGGTATACCGGGGATTTTCGAGGGCATGGGCGAGTATGAATTGCGAGCAAATCATGATTTCTCCCGAGAAACAGCCGCAGAGCACGCCGCGGTTTCCGGGGGACCATCGAGAGGGTGCGGGGATATTCGGGGGCGGAAATATTCCATGAATTTTCGAGCTCACGGTCGGAATGTTGTTCCGAGCGGTTTTGGATGATAATTGAATATGCGTTCCCCTTTGTGGGAGTTTGATTACATGGATTGTTTTCGTGCCCGAGTGCGTGCTTTACTTGTGGCGGGAGCATCGATGGAATGTCCGGTTAGAGGTGGTGCGCGGAGAAGAATCTCTTATGTTCGGCGGTGGTTCATCTTCGTCCTCGGTAGCTATGCGCCCGGCGGAATGAGGTACAGTGTTGTCGGCCCCGAGGGGGGCGAGTCGGTGGTCGTGGCGGAGTTCCCGATTCTGGCGATCCACGGATAATTGCCGAACAATCTTCTGTAAATCGGCGGCTATAAAAAAGAATCCCTCGGGTGTATTTACGTCAAAGGGCTGCTGTCGGCGCGGATTCTATCCCAATTTTATTAGCAACAAGGGGAGAAATATATGATAATGTAGAACCGGATCAATCGGTGTACACATCTCGAGAAGACCGGTATACAACGTAACAATTAACGCCTCTTCTTTCTGTCGGTGGCTAATGCATAAATGCGGTTCGAAGGACCAGTAATATACCTGTAACAACATTATGACTATGTGATGGCCATGCATGATGATTATATGATCTCATTCACCGAGTCCCTCACTGGAGGGCCGGGTACGCTATGTATATATAATGATATGATATTGACATGCATGAACTATGTTTCAAAGGCAAGTCTTATGGATTTTCGGTTCTTATACTTGTTTCTGTAATCCCTCGTCCGGTTATGATTCTGTTTAATGGATTTCATGCTTTACATGCTCGGTACATATTCCGTGCGACCCCACTCTTCTGGGCTGCGTTTCATGCGCGGTACATATAGATGGTACGAGGATATTAGTAGAAGATGTTCCGGTTTCGAATTGGCGAGCTCCATTTCCTCGGGTCTTTGCCCGAGTCGGAGTATTTATGTTATGACGGCTTGTTTTATGTTAGAGACTTTGCGGACGAGAGTCACATGTATAGCTTCCCGATTTGTAAGCGGCTCATAAGCCGATGTATCACTATGCATTGTATTTCAGATTTTACGCGATTACAGATTTTATTAGATTTGAGAAAGATGAAAAGCATGTTTGTTTTCTGAAAAACTTTCATTATGTACTCTTTTCATGATTTGAGGGCCCAGTATGATCATGAGTATCACGAGGGAGTCGACGTGTTCGCTCGGCCTCGTGACTCGGGTGCCCGTCACGCCCTAATAAGTTAGGGTGTGACACTTATCTCACGGCCGAGGCATCGGCGGAGGAACGGGGGTTGCGCTAGAGGTTGAGGCTCCTTCATGCTCCTCTGAAGCAGGCGGTGAGTGAGAGGACCGAAATGGAACCTCGTTATGAGACTCGCCCTCCTCTACCTCTGTAGGCGGCACCCGTTCAGTCCTCCTACCCACCACGGTCTTGCCCTTTTGAAATGTACTTACTTTTCTCTTCACGAGTATCGGCGAAAACATAACGCATGGTTAGAAAAAAGAAATTCTTATATCATGGCCCTATCGCACGATCTATGATGAAGAAGAAGGTCATTCATTCCTAAATGTCTGCAGCCTCCTGTTTATAAGTGTGGCGCACTTCACACCCATAAACAAGACTCTACTGGACACGACTCGTAGACACACTCTAGGACGAACTACTCTGATACCACTTTTGCCACGACCCAACCGGAGGGCCATGATGGGCACCCGGAGCTAATCTACCGAGCACCTCTTATCACATTCTCACAATCATGTCTAGGTGAGCCACATGGATAACTCATAATCACCACGAAACTAAATAACATAATTTCCATCGAACATAGGCACATCTATATAAACAACATTAACTATGCCCATATATACAAGCTGACAAGGCCACCAAAATGATATACAAAATGTGAACCGATTAGGCAACGGGATACATAGCTATACACATCTGTCTACGAGCCTCTATGAAGAGTATGTAATATCATAAAGATGGGACAGGACCCCGCCATGCGCAAATTTATACAAAAAAAGAATAATACCAACTACTGCAGCTCCGGATCAGAGGAGCACTACTATACAATCACCGATGAAGCATTTTAAAGGTGCAGTGCACACCACTGTCTACTGAGGGCATGAACACACCATCTGCAAACCAAAGGACGTCAGTACGAATAATATACTGAGTATGTAAGGCATGAATAGGAACATGATGAAAGCATGAAGATATCAAAAGAATAAGAGAACAATTATACCTCTTAATACAATTGTCAAGCATACTTAACCTTTCTCTAAGGGAAACGTTTCATACATATATATAATGATATTATACCCGGCCATGTAGGCTCGGTGTCACCATACCCGGCCCATAACAAGGCTCGGTATTTGTCCATAACCAACCATATCAAGAATCGGTGTTGTCCATACCCATGCAGTGGTGCGCGCGCAATAGATATTATATCCGGACATATAAGCGCGGTGTCACAAAATAGCTATATACATATATAACATGCATGATTGTTCAAAAGAAACATTACAACTCTATCGGGGTGACATTGAGTCGGTAGGACCCCGATTTCTATTAAGGAATCACTATCATCTTCATCATCATTATGAAGAGCTTTTATCAATTATATCTTAAGAATCTTGGTATTCTTGAGCTTCTAGCATTCTCTAGGAAGTAGGACATTATGAACATCATAGATGGATTCAAGACGAGGAAATCATGCCTTTAGAAAGAAGGGTTAGCCGTAACATACCTTTACGCTTTCTTAATTACTTAACGTTCTCCTCCAAAGTCCGCAAAATCTATATTCAAGAGAATTGATACTAAGGTTAAGTCTTGAAATCACTTCTAAGTTAAAAACTAGTATTATTAACGAGCTAATGAAATTTGGGCAGCACTTCCCCTATTTCATCGACTTCCACCATATTACAAAAAAAGACCCAAACAATAATAACAACATCTAAAATATCATAATCAAGAAGTTATATTCATTTTATTCTCCACTTTGTCCAAAAGCCCTTTTCAAGTTCATCTCATGGTCATCTTCTTCACTTCAACACTTCATGATTCTCTACTTTAATTCTTTTCCTTTCCAAGAGTCACTAAAACTTTACATCAACTCAATTAGGTAAATAATAGGAAGAACATACCTTAAAATAGAGGAACTTCACCTTCCTCAACTCCTTTCAAGACCAAGTTCATCACAACATTGAAGAGAAGCAAGAACCATCACCTTCCATGGATTAGCTTTGGGGTTTTGATGTTGATCTTCTCTTTTGATGATATATAAAGGTTTGGAGTGTTATGGAACCTTGAAGAACTCTCTAAAAGTGTGGGGAGGTTGCGATGAAAATAAGGTCTTTTGGGATTTAAAAAGGTGGCAAAGTCGCTCCCCCGCCTCAACTTGCGGTGGAGATGCAGCTCAGCATATGGGATATGCGGCCGTATCTCCCCTCCTTTCCATGGGGTGGAGTTTGGGCAGTGGGGGCTTCCAATTTGGGGAGTTTGCTGCCCATATGTGTCACGACCCGAGGGGCATGACGGTACCCGAGGCTACCCACGAGCACCTCTCATTCTATTCTTCCTCATTCCTCTATTAAAGGGCATAAATTTATAGAAAAATCATGAATTATATAAGAACATAACTGCTTTATATACAAATGCCTTTCCCCAAAATAACTCCATATATAATGCAATGTTATCTCAAAAGACCATCTAACCCACACTGGTGGAGCCTTTGGGCTCTACATATATACGGAACAAGGCTCCGTTATACCCAAAATGAATATACATATATATACAACAAAAGAATAGCCATAAGCACCTCCGAACAATGGAGTGCTCTCAGTCCGCTGTCAGAACTATAGATCTGGGTCAAGCTCAGCTTGCTGCCCTGTGGGCATGAACACGGCGTCCAAGAAACGGACGTCGGTCTACGAATAATGTCATCGAGTATGAGAGACATAAACAATGAGGAGAACAGGATAACAAAATGCGACATCAATACGATATATCCGAATCGACGACAAATATAAAATAAATAATGCATGTTTGTCTTACTCATACTCATCATGATCTCATGTGTGCACAAATGCGTTCTTTTCGGTACGGTGTAATGCTCAATAGTATTAGCCCGCGTCCGGCATCCCGCGTCCGGGTATCATCTCATGCCGCCCACTAGTGGTGTCCGCCATGCCAATCGGCCATGGTATATCGTATAGTCGCCCGCCCGCGGTATTGTATGCAATGCTCATGACATGCTTCTAATATGCTCATATCATACTCTTATACTTATCATGTTATGCTTCTCGTCATATACTCAATAATGTACTTATCATATATATATATGCAAAGGATCGTAGCCGACGTGTTCTATCGGGCGACGGAAGGTCGTGAATCCCCTACCTTACTATGAACAATTATAAGCAAATGCCTCACCTCGAAGGAATCAACATATGAGGTGAGTAGAAAAGATGAATAGCATCATTATCAATATGGCATCATCATATCATATCTCTTATCTTATATAGACATTTATGGATCTAGGCTTTTAGCTTCTTGGAATGCATCAACTCATGAAGAGCGAAAGAACTTCCACTATAGGATTCATGCCATTGGAAAGAAAGGACTAGCCTCACATACCTGGTCGTTTAGCTAAGCTATCGTCCTCCTATTCTCTTTCGATGCCACGTCGTCACCTTCATGAGAGGATTTGAACTAGCATTAGTTAATCGACTATAAGATTGTTCTACACGTTCTAGGGAGAATTGGACAGCACTTCCTTTGTTTATACTACTCTTCCCATGTTCTATATCAACTTCCATCATTCACAACAACGTTCACAACATTACAATTAATAATCGACATTCGGATACATTGAGCATAACCAACCAATTTCTCTAGTTTCCCTTCATTCATGAATATAGCTCATCGTCGCATTTTCGCATATACAATACTCATTTCATAGCTAAAACATCATTTACAACATATTAACAATCATAGCATATCATCATTTAGGGCACTATTCACCCATTCAAGACCCATTCCTTATGCTTTTCTACCATCCATGTTTCTTAGCCTTACAACACCTTAAATCACGTAGGATAGTCATGAATCTTACCTTGGATGATGCTTGGACAAGCCTTGACGAGAATACTTCCTTAGCTCCAAAACCCTACTTCTTCTTTCTTGGGATTCCTTGGAGAAGATGACTTCTACTTAGGTCTCACACTCTTGGTTCATGGTTTTGATGTTATTGATCATGGATTTCCTTTGGGTTTTCTTGTAGATGAATATTAGAGAGAGTTCTAGAGGTTTTCTAGGTCACAAAATGGAGAAAAATGAAATGTTGGACGAATTGGATCTATTTAAAGGTGTTCGGGCAAGGGGCACTGAATCGGCATGACATGCGACACTACATGCGAGTCGCATGTCACGCCTGCGAGTCGCACCTCGCGTCGCATCTGTTGACAGAGAAGGGCTCTGGCTGGGCACAACATGCGACACGATATGCGAGTCGCATGTCACACATGCGAGTCGCACTTCGTGTCGCAGATGGTGCCAGAGAACCACTTCTCACTCGACTGCGCGATGGTCGTCGCTTCACCCGCGATCGCATGTTCAACATGCGAGTCGCATATGGCGTCGCATCTCGTGACGAGCGATCCTTGCTTCCAGGCTACACAAGCCGAAGGGTCTAAGTCCATATATGGTCGACGGGTCCTTCTCGAAACTAATTCGACACTTCATCGATTCGATACCCGTAATCCTTTCCCTTCATTTATTCAATTCCACGCATGAATGAAAATTTACCCGGGGTGTAACAATATGCAGCCCAGCATACTATGTATATGGCCGCATATTTCCCCATTTTCCCTGGTTTCGTGAAAATGCGTTCTTTTCGATTCGTTTGACCTCCAATTCTTATGGAACCTTGTTGGCACTTGTATACAGCTTCATTAACCATCTAAGGGGACCTATAGCTCCCCCATCAAGGAATTACTAAATAATGCATAAATCAAATGATACGAAATCTTCTCAAAACATGTCTCAAATTCTAATTCCTTCAACGAACTTACTTCCACCGATTCATATGACTCCCAAACCTTAAGGTACACACTTAAATTTATCAAATACCCTCCTTAACCTTATAAGGGCTTCATGTCTACTTTTGGCTTGCGTTAGTTTACTCATAATGCAAACGATAAGAAATTTCCAAGATGTAACATATCTCCTACAAACTCCACCTCCTCATCTGATCCACGATCTAGCATGGGCACGACCGACCACGGAGCCCTTCCCCTTGCTAATGCAGCCCCCTGCCTCTACCGCGTCCATGACCTCTGACCTCACCACTACCACGAGCCGCGGTCCCGTCAGTCGGTTCTGATGCCTCATCAATAGCTGCCCTAGCACTAGTTCTCACCATCTGTGAGAGACTAGATGGAAAAGTTAGATACTAATTGGAATCACCAGATACCAATTGGAATCAAGTAGCACGAATAAGAAGAAAGAGTTTGTGTTTTTCTAGTGTCCCATAGCCTCTCGAAGATAAGTGCAGACATCTCCGTACCGATCCACAAGACTCTACTAGACATGCCCTTGTCCAATGAGATCGACAAACCTAGGGCTCTGATACCAACTTTGGCATGACCCAAATACATCGTGATGGCACCCACAATAACCCCCTGGTGGGCGAACCATCCTGTTAACCGATTAATCATTCAAATATCCAAATAACTTAAGTAACAATAGAAATAATAATAAGTCTAGGTCATGCCATAAATAGAAAATAGGTGCGGAATACTACATATTAGCACCGCAATAATTGAAAGTCATCGTATAAGGACTCTAACCAAATATACTATCTAGGAATACACAAGTGTTTGAAATGTAATAATAATATCTAGAAAGTAGAATAGACATCAGTAAGAGAGATCTCTAGGGCGACATGGACTAGATAGGAGCTCACCCTCAGAATTGGTTAGAAAGTAGCCTCGAGCTAGATATGAGGTCTAGCAGACGGTCCTGGCATGCAATCTACACTAAAAAAGGGTGCAACACGGTAGTATCAGTACAAACGCTATGTACCGGTAGATATCATAGGCCGACTAAGATTAGCACATGCATACACTCATAAAATCAACAAGATAGACAGATAGGCACAACAACAACAACCAACAAATCAAATCGTAGAAATAACATGATGTCAATGCAACTAATGATAAGTAACTCAACCGTACACACATGATAAAGGCCTTTTTCGCACGATAGTCATGACCTGTGGAGGACCCATGGTGTCCATGTACCACTCGCTTCGAAATCGACGTCGGATCACGATTTCACAATAGGACATATCTTCACCCCCTGTCAAATGTGCCTTATATATATATATATATATATATATATGTACAGAATACGAGTCTCGAGATATGGTTCTAGTCCAAAATTCCAATCTAAAGCACCAACTCACACGTAAGCATGATAGCTCAATGAAATCAAATTCTAATGATAATGCTTGTCACAATGCCATATGTCATAACAAGACTCAGATAAATCATCTCAATAATTGTGTGAATCATACAAACTATCGCAATCAACACGGAGAGTATATATCAACCACTTTCCTTCCAAAACATAACAATTACAACTCATGGTTCAATGCAAAAAGTACTGGCGACAAGCTCACATAATCAGAAGTCATACCAACCTAAGTAATATCCAACCAGACTTCACCCGAAGACCTAATCAAGATTTCTTTCGTCAACTCTACTACATTTCACTAATCAAAGTCTAACTCAATTAAATCGCAAGCTACCTCGAATGTAGAACTAAAGCCACGAACTACTCCAACCGAGCCTTCCCTTTACGTAGTGCCTTAGAACACTCAAAATCTAACAAATAATAATGCTATGTAAGCAATAAACCAACTAATTGGAAGAAGAAACGATTTGGGGAAAATGCCCAAAATACCACTAACGAATCACACGTGTAAAATCGGAAATTAAGGGTGAAATTACCCTACCCATCGTCCCAACAATCATAATCCTTACTTACATGGGTTTCTAATCACATTAGACCCTTTAATGTCATCAATTAGTCAAAACCCCTAATTGGGTGAAACCCTAAGTCTCATGATTAGATTTTTCAATTTAAGAGCAATTCAATCCTAGAACGTGTTAATCTACACTTCTAGAAGATGTAAAAAGTAGGTTAAACAACAATAATCAATTTATAATAAGGGGTTCATGATTAGAAGCCTAGGTCTCATCACCTACCATTCTGGTACCTTAAATAACCATGGAATCTCAAGGAAGAAAGGTAATAAAGCAAGATAGTAGGTTGGAACTTACCTCAATAGATGATTTCCCCTAATATCTTCAAAAATCGCCTCTCCAAGCTTTTAGAATTAGGTTTTAGGAGTTTTGGACTACTGATTCGAACTTAGGAATATAAAATGAGATTCTGGTCCCGTCGATCCGCCACAGAGGTCACAAGGATCGCCATGGCGTTCAGACCATCCTCTATGGTGAAAAATCATTAAACCCAGGCACTCGCCATGGTGGTTGAGATCCCGCCATTGCGGTCCCGCTATGGCGGTCACACCAGAAACCAGATGTTATATCCCGCATTTTGTACGTTGGAGTATTTTTAAGTTGGTTGCGACGAGTTAAGAATAAGGCTATTTTTCTGACTGTGCTTTAAGGCATAAGTTGCTTATGATTTTATTGGATGGAAATATTAATGAAAATTTGAGGTTAAAAGTGAATTAATGGAAGTTAATATTTCATGAAATATTAGGCCATGTGGCCGGCCACATGGGTGTGGGCCAAGGGCCACATGGAAGGCTACTACATGTAATTAAAAGATGACTAAGTCATCATCTCCATCACTTAGAAAATTCAAGAAGCATGGAGAAAGAGAGAGAGACCATTCGGCCATGCCTTGGCCGACTATGGTCCCAAAGATTTGATCATGGAAAATTATTTTCTCCTAATTTCTCTACTAATTGGAAGGTCCTCTACAACGTGGAGTAGTTGTTGGAGCAAGTAGATCATTCGTTGTTGGCATGTACAAGCCTAGCCGAGAGGTGAAGTGGGGTGAAGAAGGTAAGGTTCAATCTTTATTTTCATATGTTATGCATGGTTTGTGCATGTTGTGGAGTGTAGAAATGAATGAAATTCATGAAATTATGGTGTGTTGTGTGTGGCCGTGTACATGTTGTATGGTGTAGGAGTGAAGAATCAATTTTACTTAGTATTTGGTTGTGAATTGTTGTGGATTCTATGGTGAAAATGAAGATTTAATGATCCAAATGAAAGTTGAAATCGTGTGGGCTGTTTTAGAAGCCAATGTAATCATAATATGGTTTCTTGTATTTATGAGATTAATGTTGTTAAAGTATGGATTGTTAGTGTGGTTTATGAATTTGGAAGAAAAGAAATGCGTTGTTGATATTTCCTTGGATTTGGAGGATTTCGGGTTGCCTTGTGTATTGGATGGGCCGATTGGAATATTGTGCGGATTGTTGGAAATGTTCTTGAATCGTGTTTGAATGGTTTTGGATTGGTATTTGAATATGCGATCATTGATATTGGTTTGAATGTATGAAGTTAAATTGAATGTAAATGAAATGCCGACGAGTCATATAGAAAGGAATTACTAGCGTTGTAATGCATTTCGAATTGCGTATTGATGTTGTTAATATTGTTGTTGAAGATTTGGCCGAGTTGAATTCTCGGGGTTGTGGAATTTATAGGGGACATGCTGCCCGAATTTTCGTAGATAAAATGATGACTTGGGATTGAATCCTTAAGTACTGAAAGCTAATGCTTGGTGTTTAATAACGTTATTGTAGCTCTTGGAGAGCCCGAGACTTAAGTTCGGGATAGCTTAGGAAGCGGATGAGGTATGTAAGGCTTATCCTTCTTTCCTTTTGGCATGTCCTAGACGTAAGTAAGTTATGATATGTTATGAGCCTTGGGGGTAACTCCATTTTTAGAATCCGAGCATGTTTACGGTTCTCATTTGTCTCTGGATGTTGGCATTCTTTACATGGTCCTTAAGTTCTACGTATGACTAGATTTCAAATGTTGCAAAAAGAATTTTTGTTCTTAAAAGATTCTATATCTGAAAATGTCCGTGACTTTCATAGACGAAACCAGATTGCCTCGATATGCTCGCTAATGATTCTGTAACGTATAAGGCCCGTAACTTTCATAGGCGGGCCCGGATTGACTTGATGTATGATTATGATCCCTACAGTCCATTGATATGCTTACGATGTTTGATATGTTCCGAGGGACGTCCGAAAGTTATTTGATACGATGATTTGTCTTCTTATCTGCTGAGTCCGTAATGATGATGTATGTACATATGGTTTCTCACCACTCTGCTCGTGCAAGCTCAATATGTCTTTCACTGAGTCCCGGGCCGGGTATGTATTCGTGCACACTCTGCTGTATTGTTCCCCGAGTCCCTCACTAGAGGGCCGGGTACGATATGATTATTTACCGAGTCCCTCACTAGAGGGCCGGGTACGGTATGTATATGATTACTTCACCGAGTCCCTAAAGGGCCGGGTACGTTATTCACCGAGTCCCTCACTAGAGGGCCGGGTACGGTATATATATGATTACTTCACCGAGTCCCTCACTAGAGGGCCGGGTACGGTATATATGTATATATATATATATATGCATATGATGACATGATGATTATATGATTTCATTCACCGAGTCCCTCGTTGGAGGGCCGGGTACGGCATGTATATACAATGATATGATGATATGATATTGATACGCATGATATATGATTCAAAGGCAGGTCTTTTGATCCTCTGGTTATTATACTTGCTTACGTAAATCCCGGTTCGGTTACGATTACGATTTAGTGTATTACATGTTTTACATGCTCAGTACATATTCCGTACTGACCCCCTTTCTTCGGGGGCTGCGTTTCATGCCGCGCAGGTACATGCAGTGGAACTGAAGATATTAGTAGAAGATGTTCCAGCGGGATTGGCGAACTCCATTTCTTCCCGGAGTGCTGCCGAGTCAGAGCATATGTGTGATATGGTATCTGGAGTTATGTTAGAGACTTTGCAGACAGTGTCGTGTATATAAGATGTCAGCCTTGTAAACGGCTATGTAAGCCGAAGTATTGTTATGCATTGTGTTACAAGTTTCACATGTTACAGATTTTATGTGATTTAAGAAAGATGTAAAGTTTTCGTTATGCACCCATGTTATGAGTTGAGGGCCCAGTATGATGGTGAGTATTACGAGAGTCAGCGGGTTCGCTCGGCCCTAAATAAGGGTCGGGTGCCCATCATGCCCTATCGAAAATTAGGGTGTGACAAATTGGTATCAGAGCAGTTCGTCCTAGGGGTTGTCTGCAAAGTCGTGTCCGGTAGAGTCCTGTTTATGGTGTGAAGCGCGCCACATTTATAAACAGGAGGCTATGGGGCATCTAGGGTGGTTACTCCTCTTTCACATCTTAGATCGTGCCATAGGGCCAAGTCATAGGAAATGAGATTTCTTATGCTAACCTTTGGTTGCAGTAGAAGAATGACACCGATAGAAGAAAGTGATGGATGATGTTGGAAGTTACAAAGTACGCAGGTAAGCAAAGGTATGAAAGATATATGTCGGGTAAGATATCGAAGCACGATTGAAATGCAAGTTGAGGATTAAAAGAAAAAGTAAACAAGAAAGTGTAACAGGTGTAGTTTGAGCTGGGCATACAAGGTATGTTCACCATTTTTGTACTGTTGTTGTTATTGGGAGCCCTGTAAGGTTGTGATATGATATGATATGTGTATATATATGTTGGCCCTGTGAGGCATTGTTGGTATTTCCTACGTACAGGTTTTGAGATAGTAACAGTTACAGAGGAAACTCTGCCGAAATTTTCCTAGAAATAAAGAGAGAATGAGATATAGGCTTGTAATATGTCTTGGAAGGTCGTGCCAATAGTAATGATAATATTTGACTAAGCTACGAGTACGGACGACACCGAGAAAGAAGTTAATTGTTGAATTGGGGATAATAATAATTATAAGGTTGATGTTGATATGGTACAAAGAAATCGGAAAGGGCTTGTGACGCTAAGAGATGATTTAGAAAAGGCCAGTAAATCTTGATAGAGTGTTATAATAAGGCACTGACTGAATCGATAAGCAGGAGAAAAATATGATGAGCTTATAGTTAAAAGAAGTAATAGTGTGATTAAGACAAGAGTACAGAGGAAAAGAATTGTGATGTATATGAATGTATTGATAAGACAGCTTGTGAGGTATTAAGGCTAAAGTGGACCAGAAAGGGGAAAGGATTAAGAAATGTTACATTATAGGATTGATTATGAATAAGATATAACGTGAATACGATGAGGATTGCTATGGAAAT
>NW_026713678.1:0-26518 GCF_029784015.1 Lycium ferocissimum | reverse complement strand
ATTTACCCATTGCGGGTTATGGGATCCATTTATGTTCATGTTCATGTCTTGTACCCTGGTAAGGTACAGGATGGCTTAGCTGGTCGGGCAGAGATTAGACGTCACGTACTTACGTGGTGCTTACATGTCGATTATACTGATGCTCCCCCACTTAAAATATTTTACTCATCTTGCACATATATATTTATGTCAGATGATACTCATGTTCATGTTCAGCTTACGTAATACAGTTTCAGTTTCAGTTCTATTATTTCATGTGCCATGCTTATTTGATTCAGTTTCTTTACATACCAGTACAATTCAAATTTACTCACGTCCCCTTTTATTTGCCTGGGGCCTGCGTTTCACGATGCAGATTTACAGTACGACAGATCAGCTCGTTAGAACCTTGCACATACCAGCTATTGGTGAGCCCCATCTCATTCGGGGTTTTATCTTTTTTAATTTATTATCAGTTATGCAGTTAAGGTATGCCAGGGGCTTTGTCCCGGTAAACAGTTTAGCAATCAGACCCATGTCAGAGGTTTTATAAACTAGACTAGTCAGTTATGTTATGTCAGATGTTTAGAGTCATATAGCCAGTGTTTGCTCATTACTTATTGTATTTTCAGAATAATTCCGCATTCATGGTATATTATTATTTTCAAAATTATGATTATTGGATGTCATGTTTACACCAGCCATGCATGTTTATATTATATTCTGCATCAGCTCATGCCCCATGTTGATTTAGGAAGTCATGTGGTTCGCTTGGTCACATGCAGCAAGGCACCGAGTGTCGTGTTAAGCCCAGGCCATGGTTCGGGGCGTGACAGAAACATATGATATACAGTGAAACATGAAAGTCATCTCTGGACTTTGTGCGGAGTGGCTAGTTCTATGGAAGTCACCTCTGGGCTTTGTGCGGAGTGAGGCGGTACATGGACAACATGGGCTCCCCGGGTCATGACTGCCAAAAAGTCAAGATTTTCGTCCAGAGCATGTGTGTACAGGTTGTATAATTGTCCATTTCATTGCATTGACATCCATCTCATTGAATTGAATATAGCATCATCTCACTTTACATCTATTGATTGGTTTGTGGTTGTACTCGTGTTTTGGCTTTTCTATGGAATAGTGAAGGACTTGGCAGACTTGTGTTTTGGCACTACACATAGGCTATGACTCGATTATTGTATCTTTTGTGACTTTGTGTGGATGTTGGTGCTTGTCTTCTTATTTTGTCTGATTCTGTGTGTTATATGTGTGACCTAATCTTAGTCAGCCTATGATGCTTACCAGTATGTGTGTGTACTTCTACTACCTTGCTGCACCCTTTTTTGAGTGCAGATTATGAGGCAGGACTGTCATCGAGACCCCGCTTCTAGCCTTGAGGCTATTTGACCGAGATTCCGAGAGTGAGCCATCTTCCAGTCAGCATCCCTGGACTCTGAGCTCCTATTGTCTATTACTCTATCTTTAGACAGTACTTATTTATGCTCAGACAGATGTATTATTCCTAGACATGGTTTGGTAGATGTTCTTGTACGGTGACTTCATTTTCTGGGATTGTATTATGATTAGTATTTCCGCAATTATTATTTATGGCACTTAGACTATCTATTATTGTTATTATGATTTGCGTTATTTGGAAATCGAATAAGTAATTGGTTAAGGGGATGGTTCGCCCACCAGGGGGGTTAATGTGGGTGCCATCACGACGGTATTTTTGTCGTAACACTTAAACGCCCAAAAAGTCGTGCTACGTCAATGCCTCATGGCACTCCACAAGAGTTGAATTTTGCTCTTAATCATTTTCGCGAAGAGAAAAACCGAATGCAAGTACATTGCATTAGGGCTGGATATAGTCGAAATGGTTACGTCACATCCAAGTGGGACTCAGACTGTGAGATGTCCGATGACGATGGTTCCCCATGATATTATTAATATTTGTTTTAAATAAAGTAGGTGGGGTCATAGTCATTATCCCACAACCTATTGAGTTTGATACCTATATAAGAAGCCTTTCGCTACTTAGTAAACTACTAAAATTCAATCTCGAATAGTAGAAATGTAGATTGGTCGGTATTTTTTCAAAGGAACCGAATAGCAGTGGTGATGATAGCTCAAACATAGCAGTTATTCCAGTGATTCCTCAATCGATAATAGTGAATTCATGCTAGACAATTTGAAGCCCCACATTTTAATAGAGCATAATGACGATTTTCGCGAACTAAAATATTCAGATCCATGTGAATATTATTGTGGTTTATGTCACAAATGGGCATATCGGTACGCCGAATTACAATGTCATGTTCGTGACTTGAAAAATCTCAACGCTCCAATCCCAACAACATTCTCAATGAGCATGCCTCGAACTGATCAAGATTCTTGCGAGATTACGGTAAAGAGGATTAGGAAAGTGAACAACTGAATGCTAGCAAGTTGTTGTAGATTTTACATGCTCAAGTTGGCTGAAGAACAAGCATCATCAACCGGTTGGGAACTAACATCTACAGAAATAATATTTGTCTTAAGAAACCCTAGATATTTATCTGAGGACGATATCGACAACTTCAATTCTGATGATTAAGAATATTGTGATTTTAATTATATTTTTAATTTATGATGATGTCATTAATTAGACGAATATTAGTATGCTTAGTATTGTATTTATTCTTATATTTTATTATTTACTTACTTAAGCGTGTTAGAATTGACAAACATTATATACATAAATACAAAGTGCAACGATTCAAATTTTTATAGAAAACACAAATAAACTACTACATAAAAAGTGACGATTAGATAATACATTAGAAAAACCATAGAAAATACATAATACATAAAAAGTTAGATTACTAAAAATAAAAACAAACTACATAGGAAATAATAAATCTAGCTGACAATGCAATATTTCAAAATGACAAACAACAACAAGAGACCACAAATCATCCTCCAAAATTTCACTTTCTCTTTCAAAGCATTTGTCTCGCGTTCAGAGTCTCTAAGATTATCCTTGAAAAAACTGTTTTTTTTCTTCCGATTCTTTTAGCAACATCTCCATAAGTTCGATTTTTTCTAGAGCTTCCCTAAGTTGATACTGCAAATCAAACTTCACGGTATCTACATTGCTTCGTGAAGTCGCGGTAGCTCCATCAACTGGTGCCTTTTTAAACTTCGGTGCCAACGTTTTATCCACGGGAACTCGATCTTCCCACCGAAAATATGAGCACCCACCATTTTCCTAATAAAAGAACAAATAAAAAATAAGTTTTGTAAAGTAGAAAATGGAGACAATGTGACAAAAACTCTATAAAAATTTGAAAAATAAACTTACTTCGGGCAATTTACGACACCAAAAACGACGGTCCGGATTTTCTTAGGTCCTTGATAGTTTGAGCCGGCAATATACACTGCAATAACATATGTGGGGTTCTATAGCATGAAATGATGATTCGGAATTTTGAGACATGATTTATGGGGGGTAAAGTATGGCAAAAGAGTGAAAAATGGAGGAGAATAGAGAAGTGTTGGAAGATGGAGGTTCTGCCCTAGTTTTGTTGACTTGTATAACGCAGGAAATTCCTCTAGTCAGTAGAGCACAGTAATTTACTGCTCTAAAGGACTTAACTGAGTTGTTACCGTTAAGTCCTTTAACGCAAAGAATTTACTGTGTTAAGGGTACTTTGATACCAGTTTTTTTTTTTTTGGAGTATTTTGGTCCTTTTCTTCTTTTTTGGGTCATTTTGGTTCCGGACTCTCCATTGACATGTTAATATTAAGATTCAAAGTCTTACGGTAGATAAACTCTTTATTAGACAAACTCAAATTAAAATATTCGATGTAGATAAATTTCTTATTATATAAAGATAAATTTCAATCAAATATATTATTTTATCACTTAAAGTCATTCTTTAATTAAGTTAGTTTAGATTAGTTTAAAATAAAAAAAGTAAATAAACTAGATCAAATTTAAAGACCACATGATTGGAATTTTAATAAATAAAAATCAAAAACTAAAAGTACTTAATTATAAAATAATATGAAGATACCGTGTGGCTATCTATACTTTCATTTGAATTTAAAGAGATAATACTCAAGATATTAATGATAAATTAAACGATGAAGTAAGTGGTAGCTCAATTATAGATTTGTAATGTCTTTGTCAGTGATTAATAAAAATTGTTAGTTGTCATAAAAAAAAATCTAAAATAATCACAACCGTGATAGAATAATATTAAGAATTAAGTAAATTTTCATTGTAAATTTATCCTTTCTAATTATGTTAATGTGATAAAATAAAATTATCAATTCTATTATATGAACTAAATAAAATTATGATTAGTTTTTCAACATTGACCGCTCATCGCGGAATTTAGGGCAAGTCCTCCAAAATAAAATAAGTTCTCAAAACAATCATAAAGAAAATGGAAAAGGGCCTAAATTGCCCCTAAACTATGGTTTTCGGTACAAATGCCTTTCGTCTATCTTTCGTGTTAAAAACATCACCAACATCAACTTTTTGGCTTAATACTGCCCTTATTATTAATGGTTGGATCCGAAAATAATATTAATGAATTCATTAATTACGTGGCAGCATCCTATTGACTTATTTTAGATTAACCCTAATTATTTGAAATCTCAACTCATAACCCGGTATCCACCTAAAACCCATACCCACCCGTCTAATTTTCCCATTTAACTAAGGAAGAAAACCCTATATTCTCATTTTATTAATTGTTCTAAATCTGTTTTGGATTAGTTTTTGTTTTCTAAAATCAAATTTGTCTACTAATTTGGGGGTTCGAAGGATTTTGAATCTTGTTTGAGTTATGTTTGAAGTTGTAAGTTGTTGAATTTTTTAGTATAATCAGTTTTGAGGTCGTTTTGGTTGGACCTAATTTGATTTAGCTATTGATTTGATGAATAAGATGGAAGAAAAAAGCTGAAAGGAAATCATCGAAACTCCATTTTTGAAGCCTGAGAACTGATTTTTGCAGGTACCCATTGATAAAATCGTTTTGAATATCATTTATTATAATTAAATTTAGATTTACTTACCGATCTGGGGGTGTATTTAAAGGGAAACTAAAATCATTATCGAAAGGTTAGTAAAAGCTTGAAGAACACCCCAATGGGTCTATTGTGAATCTATGGACATTGTAGTTTTTTCCCTTAGTCAAATGGGTCAACGAGGAGAGGTGTGAGTTTTAGGTGGATACTGGGTTATGAATTGAGGTTTTAATTAACGATAGTTGATTTAGGACATGTTTGGCCATGAGAATTATTCATATTTTTCTGGGATTTTTTTATTTTATTCGGAATTTGGAAAACTTCTAAAACCCAGTGTTCGCTTTTTTCACTATCTGTACATTCAAACAATCAAATATTTTATTTTTTTTTGCAAAAATTATAACCAAACACAAATCCATTTTCAACTCCAATTCAAAAATTCCAAATAAAAGTGAATAATATTTGATTTTTATGACCTAACGCCTACTTAAGATACGACAATAAAATATTGCCACCTAATTGATGGATTCATTAATTTTATACCAAACACTATTGTTCAGGGGGGTAATTTAAATACTTTTCCCTAACCCCTTGTTTGGATGATCGTTTCCCTCGGTTCATTATTGTATTGTTTTCTAAAATCGTGTTTGTTTCCATTGTTCTTAAAATTATGTTGTATGGTGTAAACCCGTTGTAATTCCATGGTTATGTAACCATGAAAAAATCCAATTTTTATAGCCACAGATTTGATGGTTTTTGCGTGGTTACGTATTTCATTTCTCCGTTGTACCCCACCCCACCACCCACCTCCATCACACCCAAACCCACCCAGCCCCCACAACCACAACCACTCACCCCCTCCATCACACCCAAACCCACCCACCTTACCACCCACTACCCCCACCCCCACCACCCCACCATCTCACCCCCACCCCCACCCTACATGTCCCGACCCAAAGACCATCATGATGGCACCTACACTAACCCCCCGGTGGGCGAATCATCCACTTAATCAATTGCTTATTCAATTTCCAAAATAACACAAATAGCAAGATCAATAATAAATAGTCTAAGTCAATGCCATAATAATAATAAGTGCGGAAATATTAGTCATAATACAACCCAAGGATGTGAAGTCACTAGTACAAGAACATCTACTCAAACCATTTCTAGAAATAGTACATCTGTGTAAATCATAAATAAATACTTTCTAATAGATAGAGTAGTAGACAATAGAAGATAAGAGTCTAGGGCTGCAGGCTGGAAGATGGCTCACCCTCGGAATCTCGATCAAATAGCCTCAAGGCTAGAAACGAGGTTTCGATAAAGGTCCTGCCTCACAATCTGCACTCGGAAAAGGGTGCAGCAAGGTAGTATCAGTACACACACGTACTGGTAAGCATCATAGGCCGACTAAGATTAGCTCACACATGTAAAACACAGAATCAGACAAGACAAGCAGACAGGCACAAACATCCACACAATTCACATATGATCAATAACCAAGTCATAGCCTATGGTGTAGCACCTAAACACAAGTCTGCCAAGTCTTTCACTATTCCTCATAATAGCCACAACACAGGTAGAACCACAATCAAATCAATAGAAATAAAATGAGATGATGAAATATGCAATGCAATGAGATGAATGTCAATGCAATGCAATAGCCAATAACACAACCTATACACATATGCTCCTAATGGAAATCTCGACGTCTCGGCAGTCATGACCCAGGGGACCCATGGTGTCCATGTACCAGTGACTCCGCACAAAGCCCAGAGGTGACTTCCATAAATCTAGCCACTCTGTACAAAGCCCAAAGATGACTTTCATATTTCATTTTCTATCATATATTTCCAAAGTCCTTTCCCATCAATTGTTCCATAGTTCTTTCATTTCACTATTTCCCATAACATTTCCATCATGCATGAATGCAAGAATGAGATAGCAATGAAACCAAGCCAATGAGTATTCTATGGAGATCACAAAGCACCATAAGCCGTAGTAACGGTTCGCATTTTCGCGGTCGGGGTTAGCACTCGAAAAAGCTACTTCGAAATCGTTGGTGCTCTTTTAGACTTTGTTTTAAAAGAGTCGCCACCTAATTTTTAGAAAATTAGAAAAACCAGTTTTGAAGGGTTTATTCATACACTATGAAAAATCCTTCTTAATCCAAAGTTCTAAGCAAGGGTTCTGTTGATCCCCTAGGAAAGGTGTTAGGCACCCTAGTATTAAGGATCCGTACTATATGGTTGACCTTCGAATTCCAATGTGTGAGTATTTGCATGAACTGTTTATTTAGTGTTTATTTCCCAAAAAAGTCTTTCATTTTTGCATATAATTTTTTGAGAAGAATTAAGTATATTCCCCTTACATATAGGGTATTTAGGTTCGGATTTATAATAGCCGGATATAATTAGTTCCTTTCATGTATAAGGATAATGTTAATTTTTTGTAAAGGTAAAAGTCTTTTAAAATTTGGGATAAATGAATTTGTTCATGCTTAGACTCATACATGATCCAGGTTAGTCCATTTAGTACGTTTTTAGAACACCTTTATTCAAGACTTTACTCCTTTAAAAATTGTTTATACGGGCTTAATCTACAAGAGTTTGGTTTATATAATCACAATTTATTTTTTGATCCTGGAATTTATCTTAAAACCCAATTTGTTTATAAGAATAACGTTTGTTATGGGCTTGGCCCAATGTTACGTCCTCTTTTTATAAAAAATGATTAAGGTTTGTTGGGTTTTGGCCCAAAAATCTCTCATTTTTTCTTCAGTTACTGGGCTAAGCCCTAAACATATTTACCCTTATTTTTCTGAAAAATTGGTCAAGTGGGGCCTAAAATATGATCTTTTTGTGTTGGGCCTTAGCCTTAAAATCCTATTGTTTGCTTTAGTTATTTCCAAAAAATAACGTGTATGTTTCAATGTAAGTGGGTTATACATACATATGCCTAAAAAAAACTATTTTGTCTGATTTTTAGTTTAAAAGGACAGAACTCATTTTTTGCAAAGCATATTATTTACATAGTTCTGAAACTCATTTTTTGCCTGGACTAAAAATAGAACTTTTGAAAACTGAACTCATAACTGGAAAAGGCGTTTTTCTTAGTTTTGAAAAAATATAAAGTCTGATTCGAGGAAAAAATGATAGCAAGACATTTTTTGGTAAAGATGGAACTGATCCCTTTTATTCCATTACTACACTAGCCATTTTTGTTCTTTTGGAAAATGTTTATACTAATCCGAGTTATGAAAATCGCGTTGGGGCCTAAAGTCTAACTAAACGGCATATGCACCGTTCACCTAAGATGCCTCATTCAAATATAAAGGATTCCAATAATAACGTGAGTTTTTTTACAACCATACAAATACAACATTTCAACCAAAAAGGAAATTTGCACGCTGAAATTAAAGAGGAAAAAGGAGATAAGCTAGGGGTGTACCCAACCCCTTAAAAAATTCATTTTTACCCATGGTTGGGCCTTCATGCCATTCTCACTCATGGCTGGGCCTTCAATAATATTAGCTTCCCTTTCTTGGACTTAATAGTTTTTTGAAAGAATATTCCAATTAGGCCTTTGCCCAAATGGCCGTGCAGTAGGAGAAGGGAAAAAAGGAATTGAATTAGTATATGTTTGTGTTACACCCCGTACTTGCGGAGAAGCACTTATCAAATTTGAGCGTAAGTATGTTGAATTATGACTAAGTAAAACAACTTTGGAGTATAATTTTTGTTTCTTTTAATCTAAGTTGTACTATAATGCCCAGTGAAGTCTAGGTGTCACAGTTTAGTTTAAGAAATAAAAGGCTCTTACCAACTTAGGATTAACTAAATGTTCTTTCCTTAAGTTCAAAGCAAGATTAGCACCTTCACATGACAAAGTCCACACATAAATACACCACAACAGCTTTTAAACACATTCCTCATGAAGAAAACAGACAAACAGACAAGTCAAACTTCAAAAAAAGAAAAAAAAAGAAAAGAAAAGGAAACATGGATTCAAACACTAAGTGAGTAACTTACCTCTTTAGGACTTAGCAAATGGCAGTTTTAACCTCCCTAATTATGACAAAGAATGACAGATACCTATCCCTTTTATTTTAACTTAGCTTTAAGCAAAATGAAATCTCAATAATTCTGTCGCGACCCACGCCTATGAGTCGTGACGAGTGTATGACCTTTATTGACCAGACACCCGTACACTTGCTTAGCTATCACCGAATAATTGGGTGGCCGATATCTGACTCATAACTGAGAGTGAGTTCAGAGGGGGTCAGAGGCAGCAGTATTCTAGGCACTCAGGCCATTCAGCGGCTAGTGCACCTCCGCGATTTGCAGGTCAGAGATTTGATCGACCTATTTATTCTGGACCAGGTCAGAGTTCCAGTGCCTTGGGTTCTCAATATAGGGGTGATTTAGGCCAGATGAGGCCACCTTTATGACGATGCACTCAGTGTGATAGGTTACATTTCGGACAGTACCGCTTAGGTTTAGATGCTTGTTAAGCCTGCGGTCAGACAGGCCATGTGATGCGAAACTGTCCATCGAGAGGTGGTAGAGGTATAGTGTAGCCTACAGGGTCAATAGCAGGTTCTTCACTATCTATACGCCCTCTGGGCAAGTCTCTCAGACTTCAGCAGGCCGTGGTATAGGTAGAGGGGGAGCGTCTAGTTCGAGCGGTCCTCAGAACCGTATTTATACACTGGCTGGACGACAAGATCTTGAGTCTTCGCCTGATGTTGTTACAGGTATATTATCGGTATCTTCTCATGACGTGTATGTATTAATTGATCCAGGTTCTACATTTTCATATGCTACTCCTCTTATTAATGGTCAATTTTGGGTGAAACCTGAGTCAATTAAACCTATCAAAGTGACTACGCTCGGTGGTGACCCAGTGATAGCTAGACAGGTGTATAGAAATTATGTGGTTATGGTCTGTGATCATCATACTATGGCAGATCTGATTGAGTTAAATATGGTAGATTTTGATGTTATTATGGGTATGGATTGGTTGGCTTCTTGTTATGCCAATGTTGATTGTAGAACGAAATTGATTCGTTTCCAGTATCCGGGAGAACCAGTTCTAGAGTGGAAGGTATTACAAAGATTGCCAAAAGTTAGGTTTATTTCCTATCTCAAGGCAAGGAAGATGATTCCTAACGGTTGCATTTATCATCTAGTACGGGTTCAGGATACAGAAGTGAAGTCGCCGACTCTTCAGTCTGTTCCAAAGAGTTAATGAGTTTCTGGATGTATTCTCGGATGAGCTTCCACCAGAACAGGAGATTGATTTTGCCATTGATGTGTTACCAGATACTAAGCCAATATCTATTTCTCCTTATAGAATGGCACCTGCAGAATTAAGAGAGTTGAAGGAGCAATTAAAAGATTTGTTGGAAAAAGGCTTTATTAGGCCTAGTTCGTCGCCGCGGGGAGCACCTATGTTTTTTGTGAGAAAGAAAGATGGCTCCTTATGAATGTGTATCGATTACAGGCAGCTGAATAAGGTGACAATAAAGAACAAGAATCGATGATTTATTTGATCAGTTGCAGGGCACCAAATGGCTCTCAAAAATAGACTTAAGATCCGGATATCACCTGGTGAGAGTTAGAGAGAGACATTCCGAAGACGGCCTTGAGAACCAGATATGGTCATTTTGAATTTTGGGTAATGCCATTCGGGCTAATGCACCGGCGGTATTTATGGATCTGATGAATAGTGTATTTAGGCCTTTCCTAGGTTCGTTTGTGATTGTGTTTATTGATGATATTTTGGTATATTCTTGATCCGAGGCAGAGCATGCTGATCATTTACGTACTGTCCTTAGATTTCGTCAGGCTCGGAAGTTTCATGCAAAGTTCTCAAAATGTGACTTTTGGTTGAATTCTGTGACTTTTCTGGGGCATATTATTTCGACTAATGGTATTAGGGTGGATACACAGAAGATTTCTGAAAAACTCCTAAGAGCTTAACATTCGGGGACGAATGTTTCTAAAAGGGGGAAAATGTTACACCCCGTATTTTATATGTTGAGTAAGTGAAGTTGTTGCCAAGGTCATAAGAGATTCTCCATGACTATTGTACGTATACGGGAGTTTAAGTTATGTTCAACAAGTATCGGGAAGATTGGAGGCTGAATAAACCAAAAGAAACGGAGTGTGTCAACTGGGAAACTCGACGGTTGATAGTCGACGGACCGTCGAGTAGTATAGTCGACGGACCGTCAATCTGCACCGTCGAACAACTCTCCGAGAATCATAGGCTGTTATAATTCGACGGTCGTAAGTCGACAGACCGTCGAGTGATGGACGGACCGTCCACCTTGCCATCGAATTACAGTCGCTGGAAATTTTCCTTCTTTTATGAATTAAAAGGGCCACTGTCACACCCCAACTTTTGATAGGGCATGATGGGCACCCGACCCTTACTTAGGGCCGAGCGAACCCGCTGATCCTCGTGATACTCATAATCTTACTGGACTCTTAAATCATGAAATGAATGCATAATGTAAGCTTTAAAAAAAACATGCTTTTCGTCCTTCTCAGATCAAGTAAAAGCTGTAATCATATGAAATCTGTAACGTAATGCATAATGATACATCGGCTTACAGAGCCGCTTACAAGATTGACATGTAATATACGTGACTGTCGTCCGCAAAGTCTCTAACATAACTCAAGATACCATAACATAAATACTCGACTCGGCGAAAGACTCCGGAGGAAATGGAGCTCGCCAATCCAGCTGGAACATCTCCTACTAGCATCCTCTACTCATCTGTATACACCTGTGTGGCATGAAACGCAGCCCCTCGAAGAAGGGGGGTCAGTACGGAATATGTACTGAGCATGTAAAGCATGAAATATAGTAAACAGGATCATACTGAAATAAGGAGCATAGAAAATCATAAGGCTTGCCTTTGAAACATAAATTATGCATGTCAATATCATATCCAATTCATTTTGGGACTTAGAAACATAAGTGAATAATCATCTTGTACATATGCATATATAACATGTCCCGGCCCTCTAGTGAGGGACTCGGTAAATAAAATCATCATATAAATATACATATACATATAACGTGTCCCGGCCCTCTAGCAACGGACTCGGTCGTGTCCCGGCCCTCTAGTGAGGGACTCGGTGAATAGAATCATCGTATGCCATCCTGGTCGCCATCCCCATATCATCACATCATCATGTCATCATATCATCATATATATATATACCGTACCCGGCACTCTAGTGAGGGACTCGGTGAACAATGCAGTGAAACTGTGCATGAATACATACCCGGCCTGGGACTCGGTGAAAGATATAATAACAGTATGCACGAGCAGAGTAGTGAGCAACCATATGCACATAAATCATCATGCGAGACTCGATAGATAAGCAGACTAATCAATGCTCGAGGGTTAAAACAATAGTCATAATGAGTTCTTTCTAAATGTCATTAGAACTATATTAAGGATCGTAGACATGTATCAAGCCAATCCGAGCCCGCTCATGAAAGTTACGGACATTATTCATTAGAGAACACTTTACGAACATATCAAAGCAATCCGAGCCCGTTCATGAAAGTTACGGACATTATTCATTAGAGAACACTTTACGAACATATCAAAGCAATCCGAGCCCGTTCATGAAAGTTACGGGCATTATTCATTATAGAATCCTGTAGGAATAGGTACTCTTTATGCATCATTCAATATTCAATCATACAAAAGACTCAAGGCAATGGCTCGACCATATGAAGAAGGCTAATATCAAGAAGTGAATAAGAATCGTAGACATGCTCGGAACTTATGAATAGAGTTTCCACAGGCTCGTATCGCATCTTACTTACATCTAAGACATGCCAAAAGAAAGAAGGGGTAGCTTTACATACCTTGTCCGCTTCCTAAGCTAATCCGAACTTAAGTCTCGGGCTTCCCAAGATCTACAACAATGTCATTAGACACCAAACATTAGCTATAGGTACTTAATAATCCAATCCTAAGCTAGCACATCATTTACGAAATTTGGGCGACTTCCTTTATAAATTCAACAAACCCCGAGAATTGACTACGACCAATTCATCAACAACAATACCAGCAATCATATTAGCAACATCAACAATTAATTCAAAGCGCATTCTAACGTTAGTAACTCCCTTCTACATAATTCGACGGCATCTCACTTACATTCAAATCAACCACATACAACACAACCCAAAATCTTCCAAACTCAATAAGAACAACAACAACACATTCCTCTCTTCCAAGTTCATGAACTATACCAACAATCCACACGTTAACAACTTCATTCTAATAAATACAAGAAACTATATTAAAATCACGTTAGCTTCTAAAACAGCCCACAAACGATTACAACTTCAACGTGAACCATCAAACCTTCATTTTTACCATAGAATCCACAACAACAACAATCAAAAATACTAAGTAAAATTAGTTCATCATCTCTACACAACACAACACATACACGGCTCAACACCAACACACATAATTTCATAAATTTCATCCGTTTCCACACATTACAACATGCACAAACCATCCATAACATATGAAAAAGCGATTAAACCTTACCTTTACTACTTAGCTTCTCAACTTGGCTAGGGTTTGTGAATTGCAAGAACGAATGCTTTGCTTGCTCCAAAAACTACTTCACGTTAATAAGGACCTTCCAATTGGTTGAAATGCTAGAAGAAAATTATTTTTTTGATCAATATTTTAGACCCCAAGTTCGGCCAACCTTGGCCGAATTGTTTCTCCTTCTTTTTTCTCCAAGCTTCTCCAAATTTCTAGAGTTGTAAATGTGATGAATAAGTCTTGCTTTGTCATCACCCCTCTATATATATAAATACATAGCCCATACAAGGTGGACACATGCCCCCACTCATGGCTTGAGGCAATTAAAATTTGCCAAGCCATGGGTGGTACCCCACACGGCCACATGGCCACTTTTGGCTTTTTCATGAAATAATTTTTTCAACTTCTAGCCCCTAATTTTCCTTAATATTTCCACACCAATAAAATTCATAAGCACTTGTTCCCTCAACAAAATCGAAGGTTAAAAGTCCCTACCTCGTATCCCGAAATAGTCTTGTCCTTAACTTTTCACGGTTAGCTCGGAATGTCCCAATGTACAAAATACGGGATATAACACTTAACTTATCGCAACTAGCTTAAAATATTCCAATGTTCAAAATACGGGATATAACATCCTTCCCCCCTTTAGAACATTCGTCCTCGAATGTTAAACTAGTCTCATAAGGTCTTATAAAGGTCTCAGGGGGGGTTTCCTTTATTACTATAACATGCAGTCTCACCTACCAATCATATTCCTTCTTCATCTCCTCTTCAGCTTCCCAAGTCATCTCCTCCCTGTTATTGTTCCGTCACAATATCTTAACCAAAGTCACGTCTTTAGTACGCGACCTTCTTGCCGACGATCCCGTATAGCTATAGGGTTCTCCTCGTACGATAGCTCTCCGGAATATCATCCACGTTAGAGAATACCCAGAAGAGTCGCCAATACATTTGCGAAGCATAGACACATGAAACCTCTTGTCTTGCTTCCAAATCAAAGGGTAGGTCCGATTCACTGGCAACCTTGCTTACCTTACGAACAATGTAATAAGGTCCAATATACCTCGGGCTAAGCTTCTCCTTCTTGTCGAATCTCATTACACCTTTCATGGGTGATATCTTCAAGAATACCCACTCGCCAATCTGGAACCCTAAGTGTCGGCGTCAATTATTTGCATACGACTTCCGTCAACTCTGAGCTGTTAATAACCTTTCCCGAACAAGTTTTTCCTTATCAATGGCTTGCTGAATCATATCTGGGCCGATTAACTTAGTTTCCCAACATCAAACCGATTCCACTTTCGCCATACCGCCTCGTACGGAGAGTCACGGATCTTTGGAATGGTAGCTATTATTATAGGCAAACTCCATAAGTCGATGATCATCCCGGTGCCTCAATAACACGGACGCCCGCAATATATCTCCTAGCGTATGAATAGTACGCTCGGTCATCCGTCGAAGGGTGACATACTATATGGAGATTCACTTGTGACTCATTGATCTCCGGAAGTTGGTCCGAGCCCCTCTGTCTAAGATCATAGATGTAAGAACTTCGTGAAGTCTCTCTATATAATTTCGCATAGCCTTTAACTGGATAAATGGTCCTGACTGGAAGAAGGTGGGCTAATGTCGTCCGCCCATCCACCCTAATCCATATAGAGTCATACTTCCGTAGAGTGCGAGGTAAGTTTGTTATATCCCGTATTTTGTACGTCGGGATATTCCGAGTAAATTGTGGAAAGTTAAGGACAAGGTTATTTTTTTCCGATTTTGTTAAGAATGCATAAGTTGCATATTTATCTTTTATTGGTATGGAGCATTAAGGGCAAATTTGAAATAAGAAAAAACTAGGGGCTAAAAGTTGGAAAAAAAAATTCATGAAGTGGCCAAATGGCCATGTATGGCCGTGGAGATGTGGGGCCCTCTTCCCCCTTGGTTGGCCAAATTTAATTAGCTCAAATTATGAGGGGTACATGTGTTCATTTTATATTTGTAGGGGCCAAGTATATATATATTATGTATGACCAAGCTAGACACAATTAGTCATCTTTTCTACCCTAGAAAATTCAAGAAACATGGAGAAACATTGAAGAACACCATTCGGCCAATGAGGGCTGGCCGAACATGGTCACCCAATTTTGAACAAGAAAAATTATTTTCTCCTTGCTTTCCTACCAATTGGAAGGTCCTCTATAACATGGAGTTGTTGTTGGAGCAAGTAAAACATCTGTTTTCGCAAGTTGCACATCCTAGCCGAGAAGAGAAGTCGAATGGAAAACGTGAGGTTTAATCTTCCTTACATGTTTTATAGATGGTTTTGCATGTTGTGATATGTGGAAATGAATGAAATGCATGAAAGTGTGGTGTGTTATGTTGTGGTCGTGTCTATGTAGTGGTGTAGGAGGTGAAGAACCAATTTTATTTAAGTATATTTTGGTTGTTGTGTTGTGGATTATGTGATGAAAACAAAGGTATTGGATGATATAAGTGGAAGTTGGGACCGTTTGTGAGCTAATGAAGAAGTTAGTATATTGGTAATATAGTTCTTGCATTTACATGAATGACATTGAAATATGTGGTTGTCGATATAGTTTATGAATTTGGGAAGAAAGAAATGTGTTGTTATTGTTTTCTTGAACTTGGGAGGTTTCGGGTTCCATGATATATTGGATGGGTTGTTTTGAATAATGTGCGGAGTGTTTGAAGCGTTCTTGAATTTTGTTTGAATGGTTTTGGATTAGTACTTGAATGTGAGATCGTTGGCATTGGCTTGATTGTATGTATTTGAATTGAATATAATTGGAATGTCGTCGAATTATGTAGGAAGGAGTTATTAATGTTAGAATGCGTTCGAAATGGATTATTGGTGTTGTTAAAATGGTTGTTAGTATTGTTGTTGAAGATTTAGCCGAGTTGGATTCTCGGGGATGTTAAATTTATAGGGGAAATGCTGCCCAAATTTCTGTAAATAAAGTGATGGCTTGGAATTGAATTCTTCGATGCTTATGGATAATGTTCGATGCCTAATGATGTTGTTGTAGATTTCGAGAAGCCGAGACTAAAGTTCAGATTAGCGTAGGAAGCGGACGAGGTATGTAAATCCTAACCTTTCTTTCTTTTGGCATGTCGTAGTTGTGAATAGGCTATGATACGAGCCTCGAGGCAACTCTACTCTGGTGATCCAAGCATGTCTATGATTCTTTTTCGCTTCTTAATATTGTATTTTTAATGTAATCAAATTATGGTCCTTATGTCTTTTGTATGATTGGATTTCAAAAAGTTTCATAAAGAAATTTTGTGTAAAAGATTCTGTAACTACGAACGTCCGTAACTTTCACAGAAGGGCTCGGATCGCTTCGATATGTTCGTAGAAAGTCCTAAAGTGAATAATGTCCGTAACTTTAAGGAGGACTCGGATTGGTTTGACGTATGACTATGATCCCTACGGTTCCTTAATATGCTTATGATGTTTGATATGTTTCCGAGTAGTGTCCGAAAGATATTTGAGGTAACTTTTGTCCCGATTTTTCAAATGACGATTCGTTTAGATTACTTCATTGAGTCTCTGAAAATGATTTATGTGCATATAGTTTCTCACTACTACTTCCTTCATCGCGTCCGGGCCGGGGCATGTATTCGTGCAACTCCATTGCATTGTTCACCGCGTCCCTCACTAGAGGGCGGGCACGTTATATATATATATATATATATATATATATATATATATATATATGATATGATATGATGATATGGGGGAGGTGGCCGGGATGGCATATGATGACTTCATTCACCGCGTCCCTCACTAGAGGGCGGGGCACGTTATATGTATATGCATCTGATGATTTTACTTACCACGTCCCTCACTAGAGGGCCGGGGCACGTTATATATATGCATATGTATAAGATGATTTTTCACTTATGTTTCTAAGTTCCATAATGAATTTGACATGATATTGACATGCATGATTTATGTCCCAAAGGCAAGCCTTATGATTTTCTACATTCCTTATTTCAGTATGATCCTGTTACGGTATTTCATGCTTTACATACTCAGTACATATTCCGTATCGACCCCTTTCTTCGGGGGCTCGCGTTTCATGCCGCGAGTGTACGCCTTGAGTACATTAGTAGAAGATGTTCCAGCTGGATTGACGAGCTCCATTTCTTCCCGGAGTTCTGCCGAGTCAGAGTATATGTGTTATGTTATCTTGGATCATGTTAGAGACTTTGCAGACAGAGTCACGTGTACGATATGTCAGTTTTGAAAGCGGCTCCATAAGCCGATGTATTGTTATGCATTATATTACAGATTTCATATAATTACAGATTTTATTTGATTTAAAAAGATGAAAAGCATGTTCGTTTCCTGCAAAACTTTCATTATACATTCATGTTATGATTTAAGGGCCCAGCATGATTATGAGTATAACGAGAGTCAGTGGGTTCGCTCGGCCCTAAGTAAGGGTCGGGTGCCCATCACGCCCTATCGGAAATTAGGGTGTGACAAAGTTTGTCATGAAGTCCATATTCTGGAATTTTCCGCCTCATGTATTTCTTCTCGACTCCTTTAAAATACTCTAACTGTCACTCTACCTTTTGCTCTTAGTCTCTATCTTTGGAGTTAGTTATCAGGTAGCGATGGAGTCCCCTCATATAATAACTTCACATAGCCGCTCCTAACTATCATCGGTTATAATTACGAAAGAATTTGACACATAAATTCACCATCCTTTAGTAACCAAACTAGTTGTGATCATCTTGCTTAAATCGTCTTATATTCCCCTTTTTCTCAACTTGTAACATTCTAGGCACATTGTCTCGTGTCATCTCTTTATCTTTAATTCAAACTCTTCTATTGTCCCTTTGCTCAGATCTTGCTCTCAACTTTCCCCGTCATTATGTGGCAATCTTTACACGAATATGCGAAGGTGCTCAAATTAGCCAAAAAAAAAAAATACCTTAGCGTGGCTTCACTAATCCTTATGTTTTACTTTGTCTTCGCCTCTCTTATCTTACCACCGGTATCGGGATAGATCTTTGGTTCAACTATAGCCATGTCCTGTTTGCCCTCAATACTAATTTTGTCTCGGTAATTTAGCTTAAACCATCTTTACATCTTTCCTTAATGCACCCAGAATATTATAACCGTACTGTTATTACTGAATCCAAACTCTTCTCATTAAGTATTCGCTTGGTCTCATCCCTAGCATATAAACATTCATAGGTAACATAACTACTCTTGTACGACCTGTATAAAGTATATTCAATCTTAGTCACGATCTTTCCTTCTCCTGGTTCATGCTACTTCACATATCCCCCTCCGTACCAACATTCGCTTATAGCCTATTTTGTCATACTCCTTTCCCTTCCTTTATTCACTCCTTTGATTTTCTCACTTCCTACTATAGGAGGTTTTCTATCTTTCTCCGTTGCTACTTACAGGTCGCAGTATCATTAGCGAACAACTCTACTGCCCACATCTTAGCCTCTAATCTAGCATAGCAGTGTTATCTTTCACAATGTCTCTGTAAGTTACTCGTTACCCTTCTCTTGTCATATTCTCTCCCTTTTTAAGCACCCACCTTCCCAATGTCATATCATTCAAGATCTCTACAATTAATTCTCAGCACTATCTCAATTGTCATCCTGACTTCTACCCCTTTATTGCTGGCTTTTAGATCTTACTAACTTGTCTCAGCAAGGAATCTTACCTGTAGCCCAAGCATCCGTATCAAATATATTGTAGTGTTGATTGTCTCCATCTTACACTTGCATCTCTCGCACCCGCTTCCCCCCTTAAGGGTGTACTTATACTATTATCCGATTATACTTTGCCCTATGTCCGTATTTCCGATCTCAATTAAGCGGCACTTTGATTCCGACATTTTGATCCCCTTACCTTCCACCTACTCACTTTCTTTCTTTTCCAGATATCATTGTATTAGCACTTTCCCAGGTTAACTTGTAGTGAAAACAGCATCAGCTTGCCTTGTAACGTTTGTGCCCTTTATTTTTCCTTTCACTTGAACTTCGTTACCCTGTCCGATTAATGCCTTCCATATACCGCAACGTTGGTTGCCGAAATACACATATCCGCTGATATAGCCATGTATGGGATATCAGGTGCATACCTATATACATATATGTTTTCTACTATCTTGCTTACAAAATATTTCCAAACGCTATTCAACTTACCCTGCTTCTAGAGCCATGATGCACCTTCTTTCTCTTCACTGGTTCAGTCTGTCTCGTCCTATGTGACCTCTTAAGGTTTCCGCCCACTCTGTATACTCTAATTTCCCCTTAGGCTACTCTAGCTTCCCATTTGGCTCTCTTGTGTCCGACTTTATAGGATTTTTAGTACACTTCCCAGGGGGTCACCCATCCTAAAATTTCTCTCACTCCAGCACGCTTAACCTTGGAACTCCGATGAAATACGATGCTTTAATACTAGTATGATAGCGTCCACCTCACCGCATGACCTTCATCACATAATCTGGAGTAAGTTTAAGTCTTAACAGATTTCGAAACATTCCCATAACACATCTCCCTCCGAATTAGAAAGGGGTCTCTTACTCTTCTGACTCCACAATTACTAATTTAGCCCTTTTTCAATCCTCAATATTCACCTTTCATCTATGGATATGACTACTTTCCGTCCTAGACTTCCAGATTCCCAATGGTGGTGAACACACCTTTATCGCCGTTACGTATAAATACTTGGTTATCGGCCTTTGGATTTCTGCTCTCATTTTACCTCGTTCCTCATTCTTTCTATAACCGAGTCTTTCACATTCCCGTCACTTATAGTACTCGTATCCTTGGCTACGCATGTCATGGTCTATTACTACACTGTTATCTCGCTCTCTTCTTATTTCCTTCTTCCAATTACCCTTTCTTTTCTTACACTCGCTATCATTTCCGTTATTATATAACCCTTATTCTAAACTTCCCCTACAGAACTTGATAAGCCTTCCTTGTTCGTTCTATAGCTCGCTTTTCCGTTTCACACTTGCCTTTATATTCTAGCTACATAAATCACATCATAGCTTTGGCCACTTTCTCACTAGGCTTTACTTATTTTCATAACAATCCTCATTATATCTTATTCGTAATCAATCCTATAATGTAACACTTCTTAACCCTTTACCCTTTCTGATCAACTTTATCCTTAATATCTCACAAGCTGTCTTATCAATACATTCATATCCATCACAATTCTTTTCCCCTGTACTCTTGTCTTAATCATACTATTACTTCTTTTAACTATAAGCTCGTCATAATTCATCCCTGCTTATCAATTCAACAAGTACTTTAAATAACACTCCATCAAGATTTACCAAATTTCTTTTCTAAATCATCTCTTCGGATTACAAGCCCTCTCCAAATTCTTTTTACCATATCGATATCGACCTTCTAATTATTATTATCCTCAATTCACCAATTAACTTCTTTCTCGATGTCGGCCGTACTCGTAGCTTAGTCAAATCTTATCATTACTATTGGAATGACCTTTCAAGACAAATTACAAACCTATATCTCATTCTCTCTTTTTATTTCTAGGAAAATTTTGGCAGAGTTTCCTCTGTAATTGTTACTATCTCAAAACCTGCACGCAGGAATACCAACAATGCCCCCACAGAAACATATATATATGTATATCATATCACAGCCACACGGGGCTCCCAATATCAACAACAAGATGCGAAAATGATGAACATACCTCGCATGCCCAACTCAAACTGCACCTGTTACACTTTCTTGTTTACTTTCCCTTTTAATCTTCAACTTGTATTTCAATCGTACTTCAATATCTTACTCGACATATATCTTTCGTACCTTTGCTTACCTGCGTGCTTTGTAACTTCCAATATCGCTAGTCACTTTCTTCTGTCGATGCCATTCTTCTGCTGAAATCAAAGGTTAGTATAAGAAATCTCATTCCCTATGACTTGGCTCTATGGCACGATCTCAGATGTGAAAGAAGAGTAACCACCCTAGATGCCCCGTAGCCTCCTGTTTATAAATGTGGCGTGCTTCACAACATAAACAGACTCTCACGGACACGACTTTGCGGACAACCCCTAGGACGAACTCGGCTCTGATACCAATTTGTCACACCCCAACTTTTGATAGGGCATGATGGGCACCCGACCCTTACTTAGGGCCGAGCGAACCCACTGATCCTCGTGATACTCATAATCTTACTGGACTCTTAAATCATGAAATGAATGCATAATGTAAGCTTTTAAAAAAACATGCTTTTCGTCCTTCTCAGACCAAGTAAAAGCTGAAATCATATGAAATCTGTAACGTAATGCATAATGATACATCGGCTTACAGAGCCGCTTACAAGATTGACATGTTATATACGTGACTCTGTCTGCAAAGTCTCTAACATAACTCAAGATACCATAACATAGATACTATGACTCGGCAGCACTCCGGGAGGAAATGGAGCTCGCCAATCCAACTGGAACATCTCCTACTAGCATCCTCTACTCATCTGTATACACCTGCGTGGCATGAAACGCAACCCCCCGAAGAAAGGGGGTCAGTACGGAATATGTACTGAGCATGTAAAGCATGAAATACAGTAAACAGGATCATACTGAAATAAGGAGTATAGAAAATCATAAGGCTTGCCTTTGAAACATAAATCATGCATGTCAATATCATATCCGATTCATTCTGGGACTTAGAAACATAAGTGAATAATCATCTTGTACATATGCATATATAATGTGTCCCGGCCCTCAAGTAAGGGACTCGGTAAATAAAATCATCATATACATATACATATACATATAACGTGTCCCGGCCCTCTAACGAGGGACTCGGTCGTGTCCCGGCACTCTAGCGAGGGACTCGGTCGTGTCCCGGCCCTCTAGTGAGGGACTCGGTGAATAGAATCATCGTATGTCATCCTGGCCGCCATCCCCATATCATCACATCATCATGTCATCATATCATCATATATATTTACCGTACCCGGCCCTCTAGTGAGGGACTCGGTGAACAATGCAGTGAAACTGTGCACGAATACATACCCAGCCCGGGACTCGGTGAAAGATATAATAACAGTATGCACGAGCAGAGTAGTGAGCAACCATATGCACATAAATCATCATGCGAGACTCGATAGATAAGCAGACTAATCAACGCTCGAGGGTTAAAACAATAGTCATAATGATTTCTTTCTAAATGTCATTAGAACTATATTAAGGATCGTAGACATGTATCAAGCCAATCCGAGCCCGCTCATGAAAGTTAGGAACATTATTCATGAGAGAACACTTTACGAACATATCAAAGCAATCCGAGCCCGTTCATGAAAGTTACGGGCATTATTCATTATAGAATCTCGTAGGAATAGGTACTCTTTATGCATCATTCAATATTCAATCATACAAAAGACTCAAGGCAATGGCTCGACCATATGAAGAAGGCTAATATCAAGAAGTGAATAAGAATCGTAGACATGCTCGGAACTTATGAATAGAGTTTCCCCGAGGCTCGTATCGCGTCTTACTTACATCTAAGACATGCCAAAAGAAAGAAGGGGTAGCTTTACATACCTTGTCCGCTTCCTAAGCTAATCCGAACTTAAGTCTCGGGCTTCCCAAGATCTACAACAATGTCATTAGACACCAAACATTAGCTATAGGTACTTAAGAATCCAATCCTAAGCTAGCACTTCATTTACAGAAATTTGGGCAGCACTTCCTTTATAAATTCAACAAACCCCGAGAATTCAACTCGGCCAATTCATCAACAACAATACCAACAACCATATTAGCAACATCAACAATTAATTCAAAGCGCATTCTAACGTTAGTAACTCCCTTCTACATAATTCGACGGCATCTCTCTTACATTCAAATCAACCACATACAACACAACCTGAAATCTTCCAAACTCAATAAGAACAACAACAACACATTCCTCTCTTCCAAGTTCATGAACTATACCAACAATCCACACGTTAACAACTTCATTCTCATAAATACAAGAAACTATATTAAAATCACGTTAGCTTCTAAAACAGCCCACAAACGATTACAACTTCAACTTGAACCATCAAACCTTCATTTTTACCATAGAATCCACAACAACAACAACCAAAAATACTAAGTAAAATTAGTTCATCATCTCTACACAACACAACACATACACGGCTCAACACCAACACACATAATTTCATGAATTTCATCCGTTTCCACACACTACAACATGCACAAACCATCCATAACATATGAAAAAGAGATTAAACCTTACCTTTACTACTTAGCTTCTCAACTTGGCTAGGGTTTGTGAATTGCAAGAACGAATGCTTTGCTTGCTCCAACAACTACTTCACGTTAATAAGGACCTTCCAATTGGTTGAAATGCTAGAAGAAAATTATTTTTTTGATCAATATTTTAGACCCCAAGTTCGGCCAACCTTGGCCGAATTGTTTCTCCTTCTTTTTTCTCCAAGCTTCTCCAAATTTCTATAGTTGTAAATGTGATGAATAAGTCTTGCTTTGTCATCACCCCTCTATATATATAAATAAATAGCCCATACAAGGTGGACACATGCCCCCACTCATGGCTTGAGGCAATTAAAATTTGCCAAGCCATGGGTAGTACCCCACACGGCCACATGGCCACTTTTGGCTTTTTCATGAAATAATTTTTTCAACTTCTAGCCCCTAATTTTCCTTAATATTTCCACACCAATAAAATTCATAAGCACTTGTGCCCTCAACAAAATCGGAGGTTAAAAGTCCCTACCTCGTATCCCGAAATAGTCTTGTCCTTAACTTTTCACGGTTAGCTCGGAATGTCCCAATGTACAAAATACGGGATATAACACTTAACTTATCGTAACTAGCTTAAAATATTTCAATGTACAAAATACGGAATATAACAGCCACGACCTTTGATTATTATTTACACCCAAAAACAGAATTTTCTAGACTCTTCAAGCTTTCTCCACCATCTCAACTCATCCATACACCTCTTGAGAAAAATTAAGTGAAGATTAAGCTTTGGAACCCTAAGTTAGCTCATGGATGATGATGGTCCTTGCTTCTAGTTAAAGTTGTGGCAGTTTTGGTTTGGAAACAAGATTGGGTGAGCTGAAGTTCTTCAAGAATAAGGTATGCTCTTCCTTTATTTCTTATATTGAGTTGATTTGGAGGTTAATAAGTTATAAAGATGAAAGAAATTGTGGTAGGGAAAGTTATGAGGCCTTGTGATGTAGTTGTTGAATACGAATGGAATTTGGAAGGAAGTTTTGGACTAATTTAGGTGTAAATTGTATATAATTTCTTAGATATGTAATTATTGACATTGTTGTTGGTATTTGGGTATTGTTTGGAGGATTGGCGGAAGTAAAAGGTATAAAAGAAATGTTGTCCAATTTTCATTAGCTCAAGTATATGTTTGGTTGACTTTATGAGAGTCTCAATGGCTTAACTTTAGTATGAACCTTCTTGAATGTAGATTTGCGAGCTTGAGAGGAAAACGTTAAGTAGTTAAGGAGGATAAAAGGTATATTAAGGTTGTCCCTTTCTTTCTTAAGGCGTGATCCTTTGATATAATCCCATTCATATGGTATCCATAATGCCCTTATTTTTGTAGAAATGCTAGAAGCTTATGGTTCTTGAGATTCTTATGATATTGTTGACAATTGTCCCATTATTATTGATCTTATCTTATGATTATTCATCTCATCTTATGTTGTTGATCTTATTCATTGATGTTGATCTCATCTTATGATTTTTTGTTCTTTCAAGGTGAGATATGTTCATGATGATAGTTACATAATAGTAATCGAAGGTTTACCGACCTTACGTCCCTCTGATAGAGTTATAGCTTTTATTTGGGCTCTCTATGTATTTTCTAATACCGCGCCGCCCTATAGTCGACCAGCCAGGCACGTAGATGTGCACACCACTGCAATGGGCAGATTATGATGTTACCCCGGATGCGGGATGATGATATGATGATTACACCGAGCCTAAATGGCCGGGCAAGACACTTTATATATATGTATGTATGAAAATGTTTTTTTTTTAAAAAGCTAAGCATGCTTGACATCCGCCTTAAGAGGCACTCAGAGGTACAGATTGCTCTCTTTATCTTATGTTCTCTTCATACTTTTGTTATTTTGTTATTCATGCCTTACATACTAGGTACATTATTCGTACTGACGTCCTTTTATTTATGGACGCTGCGTTCATGCCCGCAGGTAGACAGGGAGACGGACCAGACCCCTAGGCTGCTTCATCTTAGTTCCGGAGCGGTGATTCAGCTGGTATTATTCTTTTGTGTACATATATGGGCATGGCGGGGTCCTGTCCCATCTTTATGATGTTATGCACTCCATGTAGAGGCTCATAGACAGATGTATATAGTTAGATGTTTTATAACCTCATCGGTTCATAGTGTTGTTTATCATTTTTGGCAGCCTTGTCGGCTTGTTCACATGGGTATAGATGATGATTATTCTATCGGTGTGCATATATCTTTTGGACTCGTGTCCCTTACAGATTATGATATTTATGAGTTATCTTGTGGTCCACCTAGATATGGTTATGAGTTTTATGTTAAGAGGTGCTCGGTAGGTTAGCTTCGGGTGCCCGTCATGGCCCTCTGGTTGGGTCGTGACAAAAGTGGTATCAGAGCAGTTCGTCCTAGGGTTTGTCTACGAGCCGTGTCCAGTAGAGTCTTGTTTATGGTTGTGAAGCGTGCCACACTTAAAAACAGGAGGCTGCAGGGCATTTAGGAATGATCGACCTTTCTTTCTTATAGATCATGCGATAGAGATATGTTATAAAAACTCTCATTTTCTGACAATGTGTTATTATTTTAGCTGTGCCTGTGAAAAGAAAAGCTACAGCGGGCCAGAAGGGCAAGTTAATGGTAGGTTGGAGA
>NW_026713677.1:0-28853 GCF_029784015.1 Lycium ferocissimum | reverse complement strand
TTGTCAAAAATTTTCTTGATAACTTGGATAAAATTAGAAAAATTTTTGGGAAGAATATGATTTTCCCACGAAAATAATATACTACTTGATAATTGCTCATTAAGAGGGATGTGGTCGTTTCTTGTATAATTAAGTAGTCACAATGTCCCAGGATCTTTCTCGAACGGAGGGTGTATAAGCTCGAGTCCTAGATAAATTTCGGGGCGTGAGGGCAATAAGTGACCTCGTCCGGTGTTCCCGGAATGAGTGATGCATGATGTGGATCCGTGACCGAGGTTCTTTCCGGGCGGAGATTTATATTGCCGAGGAAGTCCCCGATAGTGTTCCTAACAAGCGGTACATGGACACCATGGGTCCCCGCAGTCATGACTCGAGCTATGACATCGGTAGCATGTGTGTACAATGTGTATTTGGCCAGGGCATTGCATTACATTGCATTGCACATCATCATATTTTGCATTGCACATTATTACAGTTTATTCTGCATTATTATATGGCTCGTTATTTATGATTTTGGTGTGTTTGCTGAAATAGTTATTGTGGTATTGATATAATCATTGACTGAGTTAAATTGTGAATTGGTGACTCTACCTAAGGAAGGAACTTGGGCTTGTGATTATCATGTGAGATTATTAAAACTTGACAGACTTGTGGGTTAGAAACTTCAACATAGGTTGTGACTCTGTTATGGGATATTCGTGACTCGGATTTGAGTATTAGGTGCCTACCGTTTATCTTGTTGATTTTATACTTATATGCATGAACTAATCTTAGTCACCTATGATGCTTACCGCACATAGTATTTTGTACCGATAATACCTGTCGCACCCTTTTTTGAGTCCGGATTGTGTTTGTAGATTTCATCCGCATTACATCTCTAGCTTGAATCTAGTTTGCTTCGATCAAATCCGAGGACGAGCTTCTATCCATGCCATGCCACCGAAGATCTCTTCATTCCGTATGTATTTTTATTCCAGACATTCTTTGTTATTATATTTGAGATATACTTCATTATTTAGACATTGTTAGTTAGAGTCACTGTACGATGACTTTCATATTCTGGGGATGTAATAGTTAGACTTCCGTACTTGCATCATTTATTTATTTTGACTTGGTAGACTATGTATTCATTCACATGTTCATTGATTTGTGTTAGCATAAATGATTAAAGAAGTTAAAATTGGCTAGTGATTAAAGGTTTAACGGGTAAGGGTTCGCCTACTAGTGATAATAAAGTAGGTGCCCGCACGATCGGTAATTAGGGTCGTGACACAGATGCACCCTGAAGTTGGTCAAATAAATCATCATTCCGAGGAATGGGATATTTGTTCTTGATTGTGACTTTGTTCAATTGCCAACAATATATACGCATCCTCATGTACCCATCATTCTTCTTCACAAACAACAGCGAAGCACCCCAAAGAGAAACACTAGGTCCAATGAATCCCTTGCCCAACATGTCCTGCAACTGCTTCTTCAATTTTTTCTACTTAGCGGGAGCAATCCGATAAGCAGGAATGGGAATAGGCTTAGTGCCCGGCTCTAAATCGGTGCAAAAATCAATATTGCGATATGGAGGAATACCTGGTAAATCAGTAGGGAACACCTTAAAAAACTCTTTAACCACCGGCACCGAATCAAGTGAAAGAGTATCGATTCTAGTGTCTCGAACATATGCTAAATAAGCCATACACCCTTTCTTAACCATCCGTCGAGCCTTGAGATAGGATGCTACTCTCTTAGGTGATGAACTAACTGTACACTTGCATTCCAACCTAGAAATTCCTAGCATAGCTAATGTAATCATCTTGTATTGGCAAATCCAAAATGGCATGATAAGGGGATAACCAACTCATACCTAAGATTACATCAATGTCTACCATGTCTAGGTTCATCAAATCAACCCAAGTGTCATATCCCATCAAGGCCACAACACGGGATCGGTACACCCAATCCACCACCATAGAATCCCCAACAGGATTAGAAACTCTAACGGGGACATCAAGTGACTCACACATCATATCCAGACCCGAAGTAAAATAACTAGACACATAAGAATATGTAGAACCCGGATCAAATAAGGCTATAGCCGACTGATGACAAGTTGAAATAGTACCTATAATTAAAACAATTGAAAACCTGCTCTACCTCTCGTCACTAGGAATTTATAGACCTAAGCACGGCCACCCTCTACCTGAGAACCTCCGCGACTACCACCACGATCTGCCTGAGTACCATCCCTACAGGACTGGGAACCACCTCTACCACTCTGTGCACTACCTCTAGCTGGTTGTACTGCTGATCTTGGTGCAGAAGTCTGTGGACCAGGGTACGAACTACCCTATCTAAGTCTGGGGAACTCTCTACCGAAATGTCCGGTATCACCACACTAAAAAAATCCGCTAAGACACACTGGTTGCTAAGAGGAGCTAGAAGGGCCTGAATAGCCAACTTGACCTCCCGATCGGGAATAAAAATCCTCGGAACCCTATCTCGAACTGTAACCACTCTGACTCGAAGAACCACCGGTAGAAGTCTGAATCGCCGCCTGAATTTTCTTTCTAAATTAGGGGCGATAACCCATCCCCTGCTAAC
This sequence comes from Lycium ferocissimum, assembly GCF_029784015.1. NCBI lineage: Eukaryota > Viridiplantae > Streptophyta > Magnoliopsida > Solanales > Solanaceae > Lycium > Lycium ferocissimum. The sequence goes on along the minus strand of NW_026713677.1, from coordinate 26,258 downwards.
CTCTACCTCCAGATGAGATGCCTCCTAAACTGCCTAAGCTGCGAGGCTTCTTGCCCGATATATCCCCAAACTTATCACGCCTCATAGACTCAACGCTTCTAGAGGCATCCAACACTTGTTGAAAGTACCTCCCAAAAAGGCCACATGAGTCACTGCGACTCGAAGGTGATACGACAGCCCCTAATGAACTTCCTGATCATGTCTCTCTCATCGGGTAAAACAGTCAAAACATGGTGAGATAGGGAGAGAAACATCATCTCATACTTGGTCACGAAACTCCTACATTGCTCCAACCTATCAAACTGCTCCAGCCACTCATCCCTTAAACTCTGAGCAACCCACTTCTCTAGAAACACTCGACAGAACTTAGCCCAAATAAGTGGAGGTGACCCAGTTGGTCTAGTCTCAACAAAAACCTTCCACCACTGCTTGGCAGGGCCAACCATCTGCATAGCAACGAAATTAATTCCATTGGACTCAACCAACCCTAAATTGTGCCAACGCTCGTAAAGAACTAACCAAAAATTCATAGGTTTCATCACCAGGATGCCCGTCATATTATGTTGGCTTAATCTTCTCAAACTTATCCCACCTGTTCTGCTCATCGACGGTCATGGTAGGCTGGGTAACGAGACGAATAGCAATACCCAAAATTGGAACATCTGGAAACTGGGGAGCCACAGTAGCATCTAGCTATACCCCTAAGGTTCTGAATCCTGCAGTAACCTGCTCGGTAGCCTGAGCTCTAACCTTTGTCTGAGAACCCTCTAGGGTAATCAGAATCATACCAACTTGGGTAATACCCTCGAAGTAGCCAAAAATATGAACTAAGGCATCCTGTATCACCGGTGTAGCAATAAACCCTGGAGGTTCTTGAGCAGGTCCAACCTTCTCAGCCGAAGCAACCTCCTCCTCGTGAGCATCCTCGAGACCTGGAGATACCTCTCTATCATGACCCTGAGGAACAGTTAGTGCTTGGGCCTTGGGCGTGTGACCACACGAGCTCTAGCCCTACCCCGCTCTCGACCACATAACTTGCCTCTCTCTCTAGCAATAACTCTGGGAGCTGGTACGGGTGCGGTACAGGCTCCTGATCTCCGACAGTCACTGAACGTGTCCTCACCATCTGTGAGAGAGTGAAACAAGGAAATCCTTAGAACATAATAGAGCCAAGTACGCACGATAAGGAATAAAAGATAAGAGTTTTACTAGATGTCCTATAGCCTCTCGAAGATTGATGCAGAGCTTATCGTATCAATCCGCAATACTCTACTAGACATTGTTCAAGTACAGTGAGACCGATTAACCTACAGCTCTGATACCAATTTTTCACAACCCAATGTGACTATTCTTGAAAGCACTAACTCCACCTAGTCAGTAAGCCATCCGATAGTCATTTTAAAAGAATAGAGAATAATAATAAAGTGGAATGAGCACATAAGTCACTTTTAAGCCTTGAAATATCTATAAATCATAATTGCGAAATTAATGGTACATCAAACCCCTAAATATGGTGTCACAGTACAAGAACCCACTACAATAGAAAAATACAAGTTTGAAATGTAGCTGAAATGTTTAGAAATGAATAGACAATAAAACAGGATAGAAGAGAATATGGTGCCACGAATCCCATGGTGGCTCACCCTGAACTCTCGATAGTAATCTCCTCAGCGTCCAGCAAACTCTCTAACAGTACTACTACCCGGCACAAAATCATCACACAAAAAGGTGCAACAAGTGTAGCGTGAGTATAAAAATAATGGGTACTCAACAGCATCGATAACCGACCCTAGATAAAACAGAGATGAGAGTTGGTCTTCGAATACTACTACTACACTTAGCCGCCATTTGTCCGAGATACATAATAACATGAAAGATCAAGTAACAGTTCAATTAGCAGGAATCATTGATAACAGTTAAAGTATGAATGCATGAATGTAATGCAAGGCCTTTCTTTCCATCATCCGGTATATATACGTTCGAACCTTAAAGAATCGTGACGCATGGGGGACTCGCGAGGTCCATATACCACCCCAAATATTAGATCTCCTAGATCACATTGGGTCCTTAGAAACATTAGGCTCCAAATCTCGTAATTTAGCCCCGTAGGCTCCGTATACATGTCTCTTAACCAATCAGCTCAAAAATCATCATCACTCCATCCGAAACCAGTTTTTCACAAACCCACAATTGTATCTTCAATAATATTATGCTTGAGATACAAAATAACCATGAATATGACATGCAACACAACAAGAAGTAAGAGAATATAGAACAAAGATTCGATTTAGATTAGCATAAGTCATAAAGGTTCCACCTTATCTTCTTATTCACTTTTAACGAGTATATAGGAATGATGTACCACACACATATCAAATAAGATAGGCATATAATCAAAAGACAGGAAGTATGGGCTTTAGAACCCAATCACAGATCCATATGATCGTACTATCTACCAGCTAGTTCCCAAAGTATGTCATTCAGACCGACTATACAATTTAAGTACACAATTATCCATATCATGGCACCGATACCAGATACATCGTTACCTCAAAAGCATCGATACCCCCTTAGTAACCCCATCACCCCTCTTAATTAGGTTCATTTAGACCAACAACGATGCTCTATATAAGGTACAAAGTCTCAACTTTCCTAGAAATAGGATCCAAATCACAAAGCCAGCTTGCCTTTTTGTACACCCTCTGAATGGTTCCAATCTTGTTAAATATGGACTATATATTAGAATATGAGTCTATCGGCACCCATATTGACATAGTGAAAATCTGCACCCAAAACGATACTTCAAATAGGATTCCGAGTCACAAAGGGCAAAATAGGAAATTTAGTCCAAAATTGGTCTACTCATGATCTATAGGACTGAGATACCAAAAATCGATCAAATCCATCCACTAAATCATGCTTAATTGAAGAATCGCCTAATTTATTAAGCCTAAGGTTTAAAATCCCCAATTTACCTTCTTAAATCAAGAATCTTAGCCTGAAAAGCTTTACTAAACTATGAGCTAATCATAAATAGATGGATAGAATCTTACCCATAAGATGATCCTTGCACAATCTCTCCAAGTCTCCCAAAAACCAAGCTTCTAAGTGAAAATATGAGAAGGAAGGTCTAGGTTTGAAGTTAGAATTAAATATTTGATTCCAGTCTAGCAATCTCGCAAATGCGGCCTCGCAATTGCACCCTTTCCCTTGTATCTGTGGAATCTGATTAAATCTTTCAGGATCGCAGATGTGGACCAAAGGCTGTAGAAGCGACCACACATTAGACACCAGCAAAATCTAGTGTTTCACTCATTCGCCCCGAAATCCCGAGACTCATCTGGAAACTCCTGAATATAAACCAAGTATGAAAACCACTCTAAAAACATGCTACGAACTCATCCGCGCCCTTGGAGTTTCTAAAAGAGATCATCTTCACTCGGTCAACCTCGAACACCCAAAAACTAACTTTCCAACCAAAAGACTAAAATACCACCGAGCCCCTCACAAACCGAACCAACGACTCTACAAAGTTATAATAGATATTCCGGACCTAATGAAATCGAACTAGATTCACAACAACTCTATTTTCTCACTCTAAATACATCAAAATGCCTCGGGAGTTGTGTCACCCATCCCCACAAGTTAAATACACTCTAGAGAAGCTAGGGGTAGAGTCTACAGGGGTCAAATAGGTAAAATGGCAAAACAGTCAAAAAAACCTGATGTATCGTTACAATTTTCTAACACTTTCTCTAGGAGTATTTAAAGCGGCAGGTCGAGGATCTTCTGGATTTATATTTATATATAACTCACTCCTTACCTGCATGTCCATGCAGCTACCATTGGTGATGACAAAGCTAGTAGCTGAAAAGTTTGTTAGAGTTGATCTAGTTGTTGAGGTGAGCCGCCACATAGTTCGTGGAGGCTACCAAATGAATCTTTATTATATATTTACTGACATCAATTCTTTTGGAATTTACACACCCAAATCCTTTGAAATTATTTTAGATGCTCCATGGTCTAGTGTGGGATTTGGGCAAGAGTTTTATATAAATACTTTGAGATACTAATTATTGGTAATTAATTTTCAGATTTTTTGGGTAATTATTTAAATTATTAAATGTTGCGAATTACTAGTTAAGATATGGAAATTTGGTTTGCGTGGCCGATGGTGTGTACTAGGTGCCAATCACGTCTAGGGGGTAGTTTGGGACGTGACAAACTTGGTGTCAAAGCTAAGGCTTTAAGTCTGGGGTTATGGAGCAGTGTTGGTTGAGTCTTGTTCATAATGTAGCATACTTATGACCTTGAGTCTACTAAACATCTAGGATGTTTTCCCTTCTTTCATTTCGTATTCGTGCGTTAAGATGAATCGAGTTCAACCTTGAATGTCTCTCTTTCAAAAATGTGGTATTAGTAATTATTTGCTTAAAATATGCTTAAAATTGTATACATAAAGTCATGACACATCGAAATATTTTTTGCAAAAAATAAAGTCCTTTTTGTTGCTTTTCAAGAGAGATGAATCTATTTCGAAATGCGAATAAGGTTTCTAGTGGTTATTTTACTTGTCGGACCATAAACACCCTTAATGTTTTCCTTAAATAGAATTCGACTTAATTTAGTCCCAAGTTTTATAATCCATTTGTCCTTATAAGCTTTAGAAATGTTCAATTACATGTCCTTTTGAAATATGCCATGAGACTTATAGAGTTTTGACAAAATCTCCTCTTTTTTATTTTTTGCAACTATGAAGAAATTATATATCTATCCTTTTGATTAAAATGAAGGTCAACCACTTTCCTTTATTTGAATACCTTTCCTTAACTCAAAAGACTAAATTTGTAACAACCCGTTCGGTCGTTTTAGGTTTCTTACCCCATTTCACCAAAAAAAAACTTTCCATAGTCCCATTTATGTATTTATGACTTGCAAGGATGGGTGGCATGGCCCCCGAGGCAATCAGGTGGGTTTTGGTGAGTTTTGGTGAGTTTTGAGGATTCTAGAAGTTTCTAAGTTGAACAAGTGAAAGGTGTTGACCAAAGTCAACACCGTGGGTATTCTTATCTTTTTCGAAGTTTCATTGATTCCATTAGGTTTGGAACGCCATTTATGACTTATTTGATTCTTTGGTTCAGGTCCCGAGGCATTCAGGGGTAATTTGGGATCAATGGTTGGCATTATGAGTTTTGGATGTTTTGCAAGTTGACCATGGTCAAACTCTGGTCAAGGTGACCTCGTTTGAGAAATCCGAGTGTGTGAGCAAGTTCGTAACCCCATTTAAAATCAGTCTACATATTTGGTTTGCATCCGGGGGGTTTCGAGTGAGTTTTGGGTATCCATTCCAAGTTTGGGGGACACCAGATTTTTCTAGTGTCAGTTCATCTAGTTTCCGTCTTCGTGATCGAGAGGAAGGGGCAGCGTTTGCGTGGCCCACCTCGTGCTCGTGAAGAGGAATGGGTCTGGGTCTACCCAGACACAAAGCCTCATGTTCGTGAAAGCCATTTTCACTGGGCCGGGTCAGGAGTGCTTGCGTCCGCGATGAATTAACTCACTAAAATAGTGAGTTAATTCCGGATTTCGAAGGGGAAGCTTCATTCTCAAATAATTTAATTTCTAAAGCTCAATTTTGAGTGATTCCATGCTCCAAATTCAATATTCTTCATTGGGGTAAGATTAGGACTCTCTTCTAGACTTAATTTTATGATTTTATCCTCAAATTTCCTTTCTAATCCATGAAACAACTTAGTAAAATAAAGGTTTTTTTTTTTATTATTTATAAATTGAGATTTTTAGCTAATTAGTGAAATTAAAGGAAAATTTGTGGTTAAATTCTTATGAAATTTAGGTTATGAAATATCTAGACTATGTGTAGCATGATTTTACTTTCAATTTCCAATTTTATCGTTGGGGCTCGGGGTTGGTTATTTTGGGTTCGTTTTTGGGTTTCAACTTAATATAGCAATATAGGTATTGTTGGGTTCATATGACTATGTGGGTTACTAATTTGATCTTGTTAAGTTCAATTTCTCGATAAATTACCATTTTGACTTTCAGGATTAGATTGGGGTTTTGGGGGTAAGTTTTTGGACCTGAATCCTTTTATCACTTGTTGAATATCCTTAAATCCATATTTTGACGTAGAATTTATGCTTGTTAGACTTTAATCATTCGGAAGCACTTCGGAAAGGCAAGGCTTTGACGTGAGGGCTCGTGGCGCCCACTCAGCTTTGAGGTAGGCTACGATTTATGTTTAGACTCCGATTGGAGAATGTATATCGTTTATAAATATTGAAGGGGTATTGGGCGTGATGAGGGTCCCACCTTAGTGACTTTGATGAGCACTTGGGTGGGTACCGGTGTATTTGCGTGGGTTGTTGTTGTACTTAGTGATTGAGACTAGGATTTCATATTAGGGCTTTCGGGCATGGTTGTGGTGTTAAATCTACTAGTTTGGTATGGTTGGTGTTTATATGGGCCATGAGAGCCATGATTAATAACTGCTTGCAATTATTTGATGTTTTTTTACCCTATCACTCCATGTTTTGTACAAATTGTGAAAGAATGATCCATGTAGTGCTTGAATGGAAATATTGAGTTGTTCATTATATACTTATGTTAATCCATCTTCTCGTATGCGATTGATGAAACTTGACATTGTTGCACACATGCATTCATTCAATACATATAGTTGGGATTGGGTTTCATGCCGTATATATATATATATATATATATATATATATATATATATATATATATATATATATATATATAGAGAGAGAGAGAGAGAGAGAGAGAGAGAGAGAGAGAGATTGATAGATCGAGTTGCACGCTACAATATATATAAGATCGGGCTGCACGCCGTAACATATACATTTGGGATGGGGTTACACGCTGCAAGAAGGGATCGTGTTGCACACAGCAACAAGGTATATGGACATTCACGAGTCCCCAATGGTTCAAGACTAGATGGAATCACCACTAGCTTGTGTGTACCAGGTTTGACATATGGTCAATGCATTGCATCGCATAGTACTCATACTATCATAATTTCACAGTTTCTTTTCCTATCCTATATGTTATGTATTTATGTGATTATGGTGTGGTGAATTGTTTGGGCCTAGTTGATTAAGTTAGGTTGAATTATTGTGATTATTAGTGTTTAGCTTAAATCTTTATATCTTGTGTATATGTTTTCCTTTCGTTGTCGGCCTATGATGCCTATGAGTACTAGTGATTATACTCATACTACACTTGCTGCATCTTTCTGGGTGCAGATACTGCTCCGAGTTCTAATTCTGGGCTTCACTTTTGATCCTGAGGCAATTGATTGTGAAGTTTCAGGGTGATCATTCAAAGTCCATCTGCAACCTTGGATCTCCTTCTATCTCATTTTGCGGATTGGTACGCAGACATCCGTACCCATCCTTGAGTGGCTATAGGACATTTAGGAAACTTTCATTATTTCACTCCTTTCATGCTACTTTATTCAAATTGATATCTTGATGACTCAAAGTGGTATCTGATTTATATTCTATTCTCTCAAAGATGGTGAGGAAACGTGCGACAATTTCTAGGGATGAGGCACCAGCTCGTACGGCTGAGTCTATGACGCGTGGTCAAGGTATAGGTAGAGGCCGTGGTGGGGGCAGGGCCCATAGAGCAGCAATGCACCAGGGGAGGGCAACACTGGCTGGCCATGCCCATGCCAGATCACCAACTTTTGGGTCAGAGGTAGAGCATCATGATGAGCTATTTGAGGAGAAGATGGGGTCAGACTGAGCTCCACTAGAGATTATTGCTACACTAGTTCTTCAGGATGCTATAGTATGTATTTTGAGCTTTCTTGAGGGTTTGACCCAGGCTGGCACATTTCAGGCTACACCAAATAGGTCACAGACCAAAGTCGGAAGATTGACTCCCGAGCAGTTTCAGACTCCTGGGGCATAGCTAGCTGTAGTCGTGGTGCTCTGGATTGATGAGATTCTAGCGCCTAATTTTACTCTTCGACCAGCCCCCTATTCCAGCTATGACCCGAGATAAGCAGAAGTTGTTTGATCACTCTATCATGATATGCCTCTCTGTTTCTATGGTACCCCCGAGGAGGATGCCTACTAGTTTATTGTGAGTTATCATGAGAGGCTTCATAATTTGGGGGTAGTGGAGTCGCACGGGGTTGATTATGTCTCTTTTCAGTTGATGAGGGATGCTAAGCAGGGGTGGAGATCCTGCATTGATTGTTGACCAGCTGGGTCACCTTCCTTGATAATGATGCGATTTTATCAGGTCTTTCAAGCGAAGTACGTGTAACACCCCAAATTTTTTTTTTGATTGACCATATCTTGATAGTAAGGGTATATTTTACTTCGTACCTCCTGAATGTGAACTTGATGATATTTGAAACTTATTTGAAGTGTTATGATGTAGTTATATAAAATAATCCTACTATGATTATCTTAGTAATTTATTAAATGGATTAGATATATATAAAAGTGGGCAGCCCTTTTTTTTTTCATCCTTATCCCAAGTAAGATAAATACCCTTTTGGCTCTTATCCTCTCCACCACCCCCCAATTTTGTTTTTCTCCAAGGAAATAAAACATTAAAACCTCTCTCCTCTCATAATATTCATCCACTAAATCAATCATCAAGACTCTCTTTGGTTGACCCCAAACAACTCCACACGATTGAGGTAAGTTACAAACCCGTTTTTGGACTGGACTGCTGTTAGTGTTTTCAGCATAATTCCTTGTATAAAGCTTGGTTCTAAGTGATTCAAGATGTTATGAAAGTTATTTCATAGCCCTACAACATTTGTTCAGGCTCCAAAACCCAGTTTTGCTTGTATTTACTCGAAAAGGGGTGATGAAGTACAGGGCAGATGCTGCCTAGATTTCTGTTTTGCAAACCCTACATGTACTACTGTTAGTATTTTGAGAATATCTTGTAGTACAAACTGCTATAGGAGTGATTTAAATTTCTAAGAAACCCCAAGACATATATCTACAACTTTCATTAAGGCCACAAAGTCTATTTTTGCCATTTACCCCTTTGAAACTGAGCGACAATACAAGACAGTAGTACTGTCCAAAATTCCTGTTTTGATAGTTTAGGGTGATTTTCAATGATTTCATGTTTATTTTCGATGTGCTGAAACCATTGAACTTAAGTAGATATTTGATTGTGTATTTAAGGTATATATGCTCTTGTACAAGCTAAGAGGAATTGTTTGACGAAGGGGACTTTGGTTGGTCTACGGCTTAGACGATTTGAACTCCTCGAGTTGTGTTAGAACTTGTTGTGTGGCAAAACACCAAGGTTTGTATATAAACTTAAACCTGGAATATCTTTATTTTCTGGAAGTTTTGAAGTATCTTGATGGGTTATTTCCTTACATATCATCTTATATTATTGTATGGTTATTATCTCAAGTATTGTAAAACATTCGCTAAGTCGCCCACTTGTATGAATTGCTTGATCATTTTGCATTCTTATTGGGACTTTGTCCTTGTTGCGGTGACTGTGTCATCGATATCGGCATGCCTCTTAATTCGGATCTTGCCCATCTAAACTTTGGATTAACATTTCGTCTTGATGATGGACTTTTGTCCATTCTCGAGTATGAGTGGAAAGACACTTTCAACATGACTCTTGATTCTCTTGACTATTGGGTGACGACCCTTCTGGATTTGGGGATTCGGTCCATCTTGATATTGATTGTGCTTGGTGTGATGGGATGACGTACATATTGGGTGATATTGGTTATTTGACAAACTCTCTTGAATTGATTTATAAGCTATCTTGACACTTGAGCCTTCAAATATTGATTTTGACATTTGAAAACTCTTTAAGGTTTGATATTTGATACCTTGGTATACTTGTATACTTGATTTATTATTATCTTATTGAGCTACCTACGACAGATAAGGGAATTGGAGAATCTAATGGCTCCAAGCCCAAAGTTTATACACCACTAAGCTTTATGCTTAGCGATAGTTGTTTTCTATCATAGGTAATGTACGGGAAGAGATTTGAAGATGGCCATTTGGGGTAGACTTTTTGGGAGCATTTGCGAAGATCACATTTGCATATGCATGTAGGTCTTGTAAAATTTTGGGGACTTGTACATGATCCATATGTAATACTTATGTATGAAATTTTGGAGGCTTGTAGGACACAAGACCATATGCTTCTAACTTGAACTTGGTGATTTGTTTTGCTATTTTAGGGTGTGCTTTCAACGCAAGTCATGGCATGTACTGGGTTTACATTTTGCCTTGTAATTATGTACAAAGGAAGATACTAGTTTTCTGTGATAATCGTAGGTTTGGGTTTCGTGTATCTTATGGACCTGCAGTGGTGTTGATTTGAAAATATAATTTCAAAATGAAGTTTCTTAAATGTGTTGCCTATTTTAGGAGGGTGTTACCATTTTAAATTGATACTCTGATATTGTATTTCATCTAAGAAATTTTTTGAAGGGCATAATGGAAAAAAAATGTCGCACTTTCAACCCTTTTTCGCATGGGCCTATTTCCGCTATTAAATATTTGGTGAATATCTTTTGGCATAAATTTCTTCTAAATGTTGTAAGTATTAAATTAGCTTTTGTTTCGTAAGTGGTATCCTCCCAAAGGGGATGCTACAGTACGTCCTCGTAGCTTAAAGTATGACTCTCGATTTCACGCTTTGGCCCGCTATGCTGTATTATTACTTCCCACTGAGGCAAGAGGGTGAAGAGATTTGTGAGGGGACTGGTCCTTTTCGCTCATGTTGGTGACATTGCAGTTAATAGCTTCCGAAGCTTCATTTCAGACAGTGGTAGATCATGCCAAGGATGTTGAGTTGGTGAGAGGACAAGTGTATAGTAAGAGTGAGGACAAGAGAGTCTGTAAGTTTGGTAGTTTTAGTGGTTCTTCTCCTAGGGGTTGGGGATATCATGACAGGGTTCCCCAACATTATTTCAGTTGTCCCATTCAGTCAGCGCTCCAGATTTCAGTAGGTGGTTCTTCAGGACATAGTGGGTATAGTGGTTTAAGTTCAGGACAGGTATCTCGAGGATCTTATTCCTGTCTTTCATACCGTGGAGGTCACACGGGATCTTCTATGGCAGTTCAGTAGCCCATGGAAACTATGGCATATTTTGAGTATGGTGAGATAGGGACATATTAGAAGGGATTATCCCAGGTATAGATAGAGTGGGCCCCAGCAGGGATCTCGAATTCAGGCACCTAGGCCTCCAGCTAGATGAGGAAGAGATTTTGGTAGATGGGGTTCACAGGTTGGTAGAGGTGGCGCTCAGTCTGGCAGAGGCAGTCCTCAGTTTGTGAGTAGTAGAGCTCAGGCAGGCCATGCTAGTCGCGATGGTACCCAATGCGAGGGCGGTGTGTTTTTTTTATGCTTTCCCTGGTAGTCTAGAGGTTAAGGCTTCTGATGCGATTATCAAAGATATTATTTCAGTTTGTCACTGGTCTTCTTCTGTCTTATTTGATCTAGGTTCCACTTTCTCTTATGTGTCCACTTATTTCTCTATGGGTCTGGATATACTTTGTGATTTTCTTGATATACCTATTCGTGTCTTGTCACGACCCAACCAGAGGGCCATGACGGGCAACCGGAGCTAACCCACCGAGCACCTTTGAACATACATCTCGTAATCATTTCTAGGTAGACCACAAAGATATCTCATGGGCGTCATACTCTGTAAGGGCACATGTTACAAGATAGTGACACATCTCTATATAATCATCAACAACTATGCCCATAAACACAAGCCAACAAGGCTGCCATAATATAATACAACAATATGAACGGATATCTATATATATATATATATATATATATATATATATATATATATATATATATATATATATATATATATATATGGGACTTCTAGCTGCACACATCTGTCTACGAGCCTCTATATAGAATACAGGAATACATAAAGATGGGGCAGGACTTCGCCATGCCCAAGTATATATATACACAAGAGTAATGCCAATAAACTGCAGCTCCGAAACAAAAGGAGCGCTCCTGAGACTTCGCTGATGAAGCTCCTAAGGGCCTTGTCCGTCTACCTGTAGGCATGAACGCAGCATCCACAAGAAAGGACATCAGTACGAATAATACACTGAGTATGTAAGGCATGAGTAACCACATAATTGATACGATCCTACTTGGCACACCTCATTTCAAGACTTACATCCAAGGCCAAGATATGGAACTTCAAGCTCTACAAGCGGCATGGATGATAAGGATGGCGTTGAAGGCCTTTGGAGGCCCATACAAGCCCCACAATGAGGCCTATGATGTGTGGGAGGTGGCTTGGGCGAGGCTTGAAGAGGCTTGAAGAAGAAGCTACTAGAAAGGGGACCAAATGCGCAAAGTGGCCAAACGTGCAAATAGGGACATTTCTGCAAATTGGCTACATGTGCAAACTTGGACAAGGTCGGGAGTTGGCTATTTGTGCAAAGAAGATTATGCTTGCAAGAAGGCCATGCATGCAAGGTTGATTAGAGGGCCATCTATGCAAGGAGGGGCGTGTTTGGCTATTGAAGGCCAATTCTTGAATTGAAGACTACACTAAGAAGACTAGCCAAACAAGGCCCTTACTTCATTAAGGGTAGCATTGTAATTGCCTATTAGTCTTCTTTAGTTAGCTTGTATATATAGCTTGTCTTTCATTTCATTACTTAGATTTTGGATGATGAATTATGATACTCTAAATTGAGTGATAGATTGTTAGGTAGATTCTAGGGCTATTTTAGTCAATATGATGGTGGAATCCATTGTTGGTTTGTGAACCTTTTATGTCCATTGATATTCATGAAGAGATTGCCATTTGTGGATTCAAATTGAATCTCTTACCTTGAGTGTCAAATAGTAGTGGTTCTTTTAGGATCGTATTCGATTGGAAGGGTCTAAGTTTAATATACTTAGGTTTGTCCATAAATTCGCCCTAATTGGGTCTTGCTTTTATCCTCTATTTCTCATCCCTTTTTCTTCGTATCCTTTACTTTTCCGCGTTTGAATAGATTTGGCTTCTTCATTCCCAAATCGATTCGTTATCATTTGGTATCAGAGCATAGGCTAAGAGATTGTTCTTACAATTTCTAATCCTAGGCTCAAATTTGAAAATAAAAAAAAAAATCAAAATTCCCAAAAAAAAAAAAAATCCGAAAATTTGTTGTAGTTTTTTAGTGGATTTGAGGTCAAATTTGAGTTCCTTGATATTAAAAACCCCTAGGTTTCAAATTTCGTGGCATTTAAAGGTGTTTTGAAGATTCTACTATTGTTGAAGCTTGAAGGTTTGAAACTTGAAAGTGGGTCTTGGTGATTGAAGGAGAAATTGGCTTCAATTGGTGTTGGGCTTTGTTCTCTTAGTTGAGGGAAGCTTAGATCCGGATTTTGGTGCAAAAACAAGTTGATTTGAAGATAATTTGAAAATTGGGTGTTCTTTATGTTCTTGAACATCTTCATATCTTCATAGGTGTTCTTGCAAAGTTTAGAAACTAACAAAGTGGGTTTAGTGATTCGGAGTTTATTTGGAGCTAATTTTTGTTGGGGTTTGTTCTCCTAGTTAAGGGGGAGTTAAATTTGAAATTTTGAGAGAAAAATAAGTTGATTTGGGCATAGATTGAGTTTTGGGTGTTCTTGGTGTTCATAAGTATCTTCATATCTTCATAGTGAGGAAGAAGACCAAAAGGAGTGTTTGATCCAAATGGTCAACTCAAAAGGGTGAAAAAGGTGTTTGTGTGGGCCCAAGTCAAGTCCCAAATAAAAAAAAAATCAGAAATATTTAATCCAATATTCTGATTTTTCAAACAAAAAAAAAAAAAACATTGGCCACGTCATCTGCCACGTCATCGATGACGTCATCATCTGACGCGCCTCTGACGCACGCGTGGGGTCCAAATTCAGAGAGTGGGAGATTTTGACACTTAGAAAAATTTTCTAAGTGTTGGCAGATTTTGGTCCAACTTTGAGAGGGCATATCTTTGTGTGTATAAGGAGTTACGGGACCCATAATATATGTAAATTCAAGTTCAAAGAGTCTACTTTCCGAATCAACAAGCCGTTCATCAACCAGAGGTCTGTAGAAAAAGTTATAGGCGTTATAAAAATATGCTGCAAGCTGTTCCGAATTTCTAAGTGTTGGCCAAAAAATTTCTCAAATTTTTATAAGTGTTTGGCCAAGGTACACGAAGAGGAGACATAAGGAGAAGGAGAGATAAGGATGTCATCCATAGCTTCCGAGTCTTGTGAAGATGATTTTGAAGGTTATGCCTCTAGCAATGGAGGATATGACTATGAGGGTGACGGAGGCTATGAGGGAGATGACATGGGATATGAGCATCACTATTCTTACAATGAATATGATGGTGATGGTGCTCATATACCGAATGAAGAATATGGTCAATATGATCATAACTTGTACGAGGGTGAAGAATACTACTCCGAGGACAATCGTGAGGCAACACCTCATGAGGCTTATGAAGAAGAAGGAGTAGATGGGTATGATAAAGAGCCCTATGGTGGATACGAGCATGAAGAGTCTCATCCTACACACCATGGACATGGGGGTGAATTGAGGTATACTCCTTTCTCACACTTTCGATATGAACCAATTGGTGGGAACTTGCAAGAATGGGAAGAATGTGGTGATGATAAGCCTATTGACTATGCACTTTGTGGTGAGTATGCTTGTGAAGATAATGGGCTTGCATATAATTCTTACGAGGGGTCTTCTAATAGATATTCACGTGCATCGCCTTGTGATACTTCCTATTCCAAGCAAAATGGTATAAGTGTGTGGATTGGTTCGAGTAGGAGTAGTCCAAGGAGGAGAAGAGAGTATACATTTCCTACTTCAAGAAATACAATGAACCATGCTTCTTATCCTAGGACGAATGTGCCATGTTCTCACGGTTATGGTGTGGATGCTAGGAGGGGAATGTTGATAGGTGAAGGAAGTAGAGGGCATGCAAGATCTCAAGTGAGAAATGACCCGGAGAGGCGAATACTTGAGACAAAAATCACTTTACTTGGTAGTGCGGGGTATGTTCTTGTGTTGGATGATTGGAGTTATGGCAACTACCTTGCACCTCGAGCGGTTGCGCAATTGGGTATAGAATGTATGATGAAACAAGACCCTTACTATGATTCACGAGGGTTCTTGGTTGATAGGAGCGCGAAGGTATTCTTTACCCGTGGCGACTACCAAGAAGAAGAGGTTTGGTGTGATATACTCCCACTAGACCATTGTCACATATGTTTGGGTAATCTTTGGTTCCAAAAGCATAGGGTTTCATTTGGGCGAAGGTGGCATGAGTTTGTAGTGGACAATGATGGAATGCCTCTCTTTCCAACCGTACTTTCCATAGGTGGAGGGTCCAATCCTTCGCTAAAGTGCAAGGAGAAATTAGAAGAAATGCACCGCATAATGTTGGGACGCTTACTCAAACAATGGGAGGGAGATAAAGAAGAGGAAGAGAATGAGGTGGAGGGTTTCCCAACCCTTCTAAAGAAATACTTGACACTTGTCCCAACTCCAATGAAATTGAGAGAGAAAAGATTGAGAGGAGTAAGGGAGCGAAAAGTGACGACTCTAGAGAGGAAAAAGGAGAGGATGTGAGGAGTGATGTGAGAGAGTTGTCACAAACTCTATCTAACCCTTGTAACTTTTCTTTCTTTTCTAGTGGTCTTGTTGATAGTGCAGGTATTCTTGGAAGCAAACCGAATGTTGAGCCTCAAAATTTAAAAGTTCAAGAGGTAGTGGAGAGCTTCCCGAAAGAGCAAATGGGCTCCCAAGTTGAGAACCATGGTAAAGAAGATACTTTGTGTGCACTTCAAGGTAAAATAGCTAATCTTGACACTCCAATTCTTGTGAATGAGCATGTTGACTTGAGTGTGAGTGATAGCTTAGCCTTATGTGAGCTTAATGAGTCTTTGCCTTGTGATGTGCCTAGTGCTATAATGACAATTGACAATGTAGTTGAAATGGATGGTCCAACACTAGTTGATCCTATTGATGACTATCTTGACTCTTCTCTTAAGTTCAAGTTGTGTCCACCTAGTGTTGATCCTCTTAGTTTGCATGTTAGTACATTGTCATATGAGATGTTAGGACACCCACTAGTTGATCCTAGCGATGACCGAATTGATTCTTCTAGCAAGATCAATTTGCGTCCAACTAGTAGTGTGGTTGCTTGTGTTGATCAATTTGTTTGCTATGAAAATCCACTATTTGAGGAACCTTGTGATGTGCTTAATGACCCTCAATTTAGTGATGATATTGGTACAATTGATCATTTACCTAGTCGTGTGCATGAAAGTATTGTGGAAAGTGACCGTTGTCTTTATGAGAGTGGAATTGCATGCTTTGATATTTCAATGTTACTTGATCCTTCTCTCTTTATAGGTAATGCGTTATTTGATATTGACATGACTATTGGGAATGATGAACCTAGTGGGATGTTTGGTAATGTTGAGCATTTGGTTTCTTTTGGAGACTATAATGTGACATATAACCCACTATGGAGTGATGATACTCTTTCCCATGATGGAGATCTTCCTTTGAAGGATTGTGATCCATTTGTGGGGAAGGAAAGTGTTACAAAGGAAGGTGATTCTTGTCTAGAAATTGCAAACTCTTCCTTTCATGTTCAACTTCATAATAGCCTATTGAATAATCTTATTCTTAAACCTAATAGTGAAGCTACATTGGAGAATGACATGGATGAGGAAGTTATCTTAAGTGATACCTTTCTTTATTACTTGTTTGCATATGATGATGCTCTTATTTGTGTTGGGGGTGCATCTTATGTTAAGAAAGGTACTTGTGGGGTAGTTGGTTATTTTATTGACCCTAATAGGTGGCTATACTTCCCATTTGACCCGGGTGTTACCTTGTTGGATTTAGGAACACCTTATTTGGAAAATGAGTTCCCATGGTACTTCTTGTCAAATGGAACCAATGTAGTATTACATGCTTCGTATTTTGCATCCATTGGTTTTATTAATCTATCCTCATGTCATGAACCTCGGAGGAATCAACTTCTTGATACCTCATGTGTGCACTTGATAGTCATGATTGCTATTGATGTGTGGTTGTACCACAAATTTGTCCATCCTTGGCATGTATGTGTGGTTATTACTTTGTTCTCAATCCTTGAGGAGTATGTTTTCGTATGTCTTCCCTTGGGTTTTGCTAGGTTCGGATTCGAGGACGAATCCTTTTGAAGAAGGGGAGGATGATACGATCCTACTTGGCACACCTCATTTCAAGACTTACATCCAAGGCCAAGATATGGAACTTCAAGCTCTACAAGCGGCATGGATGATAAGGATGGCGTTGAAGGCCTTTGGAGGCCCATACAAGCCCCACAATGAGGCCTATGATGTGTGGGAGGTGGCTTGGGCGAGGCTTGAAGAGGCTTGAAGAAGAATCTACTAGAAAGGGGACCAAATGCGCAAAGTGGCCAAACATGCAAATAGGGACATTTCTGCAAATTGGCTACATGTGCAAACTTGGACAAGGTCGGGAGTTGGCTATTTGTGCAAAGAAGATTATGCTTGCAAGAAGGCCATGCATGCAAGGTTGATTAGAGGGCCATCTATGCAAGGAGGGGCGTGTTTGGCTATTGAAGGCCAATTCTTGAATTGAAGACTACACTAAGAAGACTAGCCAAACAAGGCCCTTACTTCATTAAGGGTAGCATTGTAATTGCCTATTAGTCTTCTTTAGTTAGCTTGTATATATAGCTTGTCTTTCATTTCATTACTTAGATTTTGGATGATGAATTATGATACTCTAAATTGAGTGATAGATTGTTAGGTAGATTCTAGGGCTATTTTAGTCAATATGATGGTGGAATCCATTGTTGGTTTGTGAACCTTTTATGTCCATTGATATTCATGAAGAGATTGCCATTTGTGGATTCAAATTGAATCTCTTACCTTGAGTGTCAAATAGTAGTGGTTCTTTTAGGATCGGATTCGATTGGAAGGGTCTAAGTTTAATATACTTAGGTTTGTCCATAAATTCGCCCTAATTGGGTCTTGCATTTATCCTCTATTTCTCATCCCTTTTTCTTCGTATCCTTTACTTTTCCGCGTTTGAATTGATTTGGCTTCATTCCCAAATCGATTCGTTATCAATAATGAAAGTATGAGATAACATAATATAGAAGAGATCAACCTGTGCCTTTGAATGCCTTTTTAAGGCGGATGTCATGCATGCTTAGCTTTTTTAAAAAAAAATCTTTCCATATATACAAATATAGTATCCTGTCGGACCATTGAGGCTCGGTGTTGTATATATTTAGTATCTTGCCTGGCCGTTAAGGTGGTATAATATATATATATATCTATATATATATATAGTATCTTGCCCGGCCTTTAAGGCGCGGTAATAGATGAATAGCATCTTGGCCGGCTGTTAAGGCACGGTAATATATGTATAGTATCTTGCCCGGCCATTAAGGCACGATAATATATGTATAGTATCTTGCCCGGCCGTTAAGTCTCGGTAAGTATCTAAATTATACATATATAAGTACATATAACATGCACGAGAGCCCAATTAAATGTTACTACTCTATCGGAGTGACGTAAGGTCGGTAACCTCTGATTTATATTATGGAGCAATCATCATCGCTATATCTCACCTTGAAGGAACAATTATCATAAGGTGAGATCAATAACAATGAAGAAAATTAAGGAGATCATGAAATAAACTCAATAACCTCATAATAGCATCAACTCCATAAGCTTTGGAATCTCAAAAAATTGAATCATCATCACCATCATTATCATCATGGAACATACTTATCTTTAGCATCATAAGAAACTCTAAGAATTACGAACTTATAATTTTTGGGAATAAGAATGTTATGGAAAACATGTATAGGTTCATAAGAAAAGAATCATGCCTTTAGAAGGAAAGGGACTAGCCTTAACATACCATTTTGGTCTTCCTTAACTACTTAACGCTTATCCTCCCAAGCTCATAAATCTACATTCACGAGAATTCATATTATTGTTAGGCTTATCGTCATATGTTTATCTTAAGCCTTCAAATTAAACCCCTTTAGAATATGCCAAAATTCGGGCTGTATCTCCCCTATATCTTCTACTCCCTCAAATCTTCAAAACAACTCCCAAGGCACAATAAAACATCAACAATTCCATAATCAAAAGATTACATTCGAACTATACTCAATTCCATCCCAAAACTTATTTTCATAATCAATCCATAACAACTTCATACAACCCCTTATACACTCGTATACGACAATTCCTTAACATCATTATTATCCCTCATAACAAGATTATGCTCAAAACATATTAATAATTATAACTCAAGTTAATTGACAACTCAAAATATCATCAAATGCATATTTGAACTTTTCCTCCAATTTTCTTCTACTCAAATCTTAACATAATTACCAAAAAAACTCATAAACATGAAACTAATCTGAAATCATACCTCAAAATTCAAGAATACTTCAATTTCACGGTTTCTCCACCTTAAAAATACTCACCCAAACATCTTCAAGAAGAGGAGATAAGTGTAGACCTCACTTTGAAACCCTTAACCACTTTAATCTTCACTTTGATCCCTGGTTTAGGCTTGGAAATATGTTGGAATATGTTTGAGGCAGTTTCTAGGACTTCCTAGGACCTGAGGCTATGCTAAAAATGACGAAAATTGTCATATAGACTCTTAGGAATATATGTGCATGTTGTAGAAGTTGGAGGAATGTTCTTGAGGATTCGGGATATGTTTAGGGGAATTTGGATATTGGATGAATGTTGTGGGAAGTTCTAGAGAGGTGTGGAGATGAGAAATGGTGAAAAGTGATGAGTTAGAGGGGTATTTATAGGTGTGTGGGTCGGGTTAGGCTCCATTGGGCCGAATTAGTGGGCTTTAAGTGAGTTTCTAGAGAATTCGCGTAGATTCACAGGCTTCTGGCAGTCCGTCTTAAAATGCCCATAACTCCCTATTTGGATTTTATATTGATGAACGGCTTGATGCGTTGGAAACTACACTCGAAGAACTTAATTTTAGGCTCTTGAAACACCTCAAAACTCCTGATATCCCAGGAGATATACCTCTCTAAAGTTGACCCAAAATTTCTGTCCAAAATTCTGCCAAATTTTTTCCAAATTTTTGACAAACTTATTTTCTTCGATTTGCTCGATGCCAGAACCTTTAGACACTTGCTTAACACTTGTTAAGAGTACTCCTTAGCCTTATAAGGGCCCATGACCTCTCCGAGCTTACGTTGGTTTGCGAACGACGTAAAAATTTTTGAGGTGTAACATTCTCCCCCCCCCCCTTAGAAACATTCGTCCTCGAATGTTGTAGCTTGCGAGCTTACAATGCTATCATTAATTTCGTGAAATGGTTGTCGTCTTTCAGTTCCTCATCCCCATGCTCTTATATTATGGGCTCATCAATCTTCTTTCATATTCTTTCAATTCTTTGTTGAACTCATTCATTAGTTTCATATCCTCATGTTCTTATGTATGTACCCAGTGGTCAACTAATATCTAGTTACAGTCCTGGGACCTGTTGCCATTAAAGTGGTGTTAACTCATGATTGCTATGGCTCCCCGCCGATCTGTGAGTACTCTTAATTTTTGTACTATTTTGCCTTGCTCCTTATTTCTCTACTAGTAGACAAACTCTCTTGTTCAGATATGGCACCTTTCCTTCCTGGCTTCTCTGGTGCTATTTTAGATTATCCCTTTTTGTACTAGTCGACCCTATATACATACCATATCATCTCCTTTTAATTCCTTGGTCGGACTCCTTAATTCTTTACAATATCATCATACTAAATTCTTCTCTGCTTCTCCATTTCTGAACTTCCTATTACACTCTTATCTTGAATTTTTGAGTAATTTCCTCCTTAGTGTACTCCCTTTCAATCTTTACTTAGTCATGCACATGACTGACTGGTTATGTTTATCATCAAATCGCCCTTTAATCTTATTGGCCTGCTAGTGTAACATCCCTTTGAGGTAGTTTCCAATTCCTTTATTACCATATTTCCATCTTTTAACAAGGCCTACTTCTGATCCAATACTTGTTTGTCTCATCTTCCCCCTTAGGGTGTTAGCCCATTATTCTATATTTAACATCCCATTAGTTCTCCTTTTTCTTGCAAGTACATACTCTCAGCGAATTTGTAACTAATATTAGTCATGACTATTTGTCGTCTAAATTTATTTGGTCGATTGCACATATTTGTAACGAGTCACATATTTTCGTAGACGTGCTGGTCCTGGACGGGCCTAATCTTTCCTCAAAAGGATCTTCATAGGTTCTTTACTGTTCTTCTAAAATTACCTTTCTCCTATTACTCACTTTCCCATTTCATCGTCGCTCTCGTCAGACCTGTTTATTTCTTCTCAAGGATGCACCTTTGTCCATTATTTACAACCTTCTTGGTTCTAGTTATGAAGATGTATAGGTTGGTTCCGGGGTCCTCACGTTCATCATTTGCCACTTACAACATTACTCTATCTCCCGTTGATTTACTTAAATTTGATCCTATTGTCTGCTTTCCTTCTTTCATCTTAACCTTTTCCTTAAATATATTACCTGATCCTCAATGGGTATATGTTTTCCTCATCCAAGTTTCTCTCCCTTTCATGATATCATAACCTTCTTTTTCCTAATACTCGTGCTTACATTTTTTGTCGTGTTACCGCTATCTTACTTTAATTCCCGAGAAAACCCAATCCTAATTCTCTCTGTAGCGCTTGCTACCTCAATTTTGACATACAACACAATCAATACTTTTAATATGTCATAAAATCAATCATAAGGGTATACATAATACTCGATGTAGCAACTCGTGACTTATCTCTTTTTATCGCTTTTCAACACCTTTTCTTGCGACATATCCCGTTGCCATTTGATTTCGTCCTGAATCTGTGGCTTTAATACATCTCCCTCTCTTTTTGCCCAGCTACCCAGACTCATACCTCGCGATCATTTCGAAATTCTAATCGTAAAGTTCATATGCTCCTAATTTCCCTTGGGCTATTCTAGTTTTTCATATTCTTTTTTCATATGTCTAAATCTGTAGGTCTTCCAAGCATATCTTTCTACGTCCTAACTGTAAATCCTAGCGATATAACTTTGCTCAAAAATCTTTACTCGTACTTGTACCCTGTCTCTTTGTCTAAGATAATCAACCTAGCATCCTTTACTTTCCTGTAGCAACCGAATCGATCCTTGCGATATTTTATCTTCACTTGTAAACCTACTCTCTTCTCTCCTTACACATAAACCAACATTGCACCTAATTTCTCTATTGTCAAATAACCTTCACAACCCCCGTCTGAAAAAATTGAGGTGAAGCCTTCTTATGAGGATTAGCTAGAAATACACCACATATTCCTAAGGTTGATACAATCTCTACTTCCTTCGTCGGCCAAGCAACATCACATTTAGAAGTTATATAAACAATCCAGAAGACAATTATAATTGCAATCCAACTTACCTAACCATTTCTCATTCTTGAGTTCAAGGCCGTAATTAATACTCGAAGTAATTCGGCCATAATGATTCTCAGAATAGCACCGACTATCAAATACTCAGAATCCCCCTGAAGTCGAATGACTGGTGACTTCTGAATCCCAATGTAAACTCACATCATATAGGAGAGTCCAATAAAACGAGTCGGTGTGCCTGTCATCAACCCGTTCTGATCTTATGTATATATATAAGCTTCTAGAGCAAAACTTTCCTCTACTCGTAGTCTGTGTGCCTATCATCAACCCATCCTGATCTTATGTATATATATAAACTTCTAGAGTAAAACTTTCCTCTACTCGTTAAATTTCTTTTCCATATCAATATCTCTTTGTTATCTTTTACTAACTAATCTAATCTATAAATCGTAATACCGTATTTGAGTTCCTAATATCAACTTTCCTTATGTTTTCAATAAGGCTCAATCCTCTGAAATTTCGAATCCAACTCATTCCAGTTCCTTTAACTACTAATCATTTTTCCCTTCCAGGGATCTTCCCTTAAATTAAATTAGAATCATTCTAAAACTTCTCTTTGAAAGAGTCTCATAATTGTTCATTCAATCATGACTTACCAAATATCTGATTGTCACATTTTCCCTTCATTATTTCTCTATAGCATAGACATTCAAACAATTCAATCTGTAAAAATTTTGGTAGAGTTTCCTCTATACTTCTTACTGCCTCATTCCTGCACACAGCCCAGAGAACACATATGATGCCTCACAGGGCGATCACAAATACCCATAACGTCTAGCTCAAGTTTTTATATCAAAGTATATCAATATAAATAAGGTAGGAAACATACCTTTCGGAGTATCAACTTCAATTCTCATCAATTACCTCATAGCGGCTTAATCAACTGCTTATCCACAGTCAAAACATTTAGGGTTAGAATCAGGGACATCACATCCTATAATTTAGCTCTACGGCACGATCTAAGATGAGAAAGAAAGGTCAATCATTCCTAAATGCCCTGCAGCCTCTTGTTTATAAGTGTGGCGCGCTTCACACCCATAAACAAGACTCTACTGGACACGACTCGCATACATAACCTAGGACGAACTGCTCTGATATCACTTTTATCACGACCCAACCAAAGGGCCATGACGGGCACCCGGAGCTAACCCACCGAGCACCTGTGAACATATATCTCATAATCATTTCTAGGTAGACCACAAAGATATCTCGTAGGCGTCATGCCACAGTAAGGGCACATGTTACAAGATAGTGACACATCTCTATATAATCATCAACAACTATGCCCATAAACACAAGCCAACAAGGCTGCCATAATATAATACAACAATATGAACGGATATCTATATGGGACTTCTAGCTACACACATCTGTCTACGAGCCTCTACATAGAATACAGGAATCCGTGAAGACAGGGCAGGACTTCGCCATGCCCAAGTATATATATACACAAGAGTAATGCCAATAAACTATAGCTCCGAAACATATGGAGAGCTCCTGAGACTCCGCTGATGAAGCTCCTAAGGGCCTGGTCCGTCTACCTGTGTACCTGCGGGCATGAATGCAGTGTCCACAAGAAGAGACATTAGTACGAATAATGTACTGAGTATGTAAGGCATGAGTAACCACATAATGAAAGTATGAAGATAACATAATATAGAAGAGATCAACCTGTGCCTCTGAATGTCTTTTTAAGGCGGATGTCATGCATGCTTAGCTTTTTTTTAAAAAAGCTTTTCCATATATACATATATAGTATGCTGCCCGACCATTGAGGCTCGGTGTTGTATATATAGTATCTTGTCCGGTCGTTAAGGCAAGGTAATATATATATATATATATATAGCATCTTGCCTGGCCGTTAAGGCGCGGTAATATATGTATAGTATCTCTCCCGGCTGTTAAGGCCCGGTAATATATGTATAGTATCTTGCCCGGCTGTTAAGGCATGGTAAGATATGTATAGTATCTTGCTCGGCCGTTAAGGGTCGGTATGTATCTAAATTACACATACATAAATACATATAACATGCACGAGAGCCCAATTAAATGTTACTATTCTATCGAAGTGACGTAAGGTCGGTAACCTCCGATTTATATTATGGAGCAATCATCATCGCTATATCTCACCTTGAAGGAACAATTATCATAAGGTGAGATCAATAACAATGAATAAAATTAAGGAGATCATGAAATAAACTCAATAATCTCATAATAGCATCAAATCCATAAGGTTTGGAATCTCCAAAAATGAAATCATCATCTCCATCATTATCATCATGGAACATAATTATCATTAGCATCATAAGAAACTCTAAGAATCATTAACTTCTATTTTTGGGAATAAGAATGTTATGGAAAATATGTATGGGTTCATAAGAAAGAATCATGCCTTTGGAAAGAAAGGGACTAGCCTTAAGATACCTTTTTGGTCTTCCTTAACTACTTAACGCTTATCCTCCCAAGCTCGTAAATCTACTTTCAAGAGAATTCATATTATTGTTAGGCTTATCGTCATATGCTTATCTTAAGCCTTCAAATTAATCTCCTTTAGAATCTGCCGAAATTGGGGTAGCATCTGCCAAATATTTTCTACTCCCTCCAATCTTCAAAACAACTCCCAAGGCATAATAAAACATCAACAATTCCATAGTCAAAAGATTACATTCAAACTATACTCAATTCCATCCCAAAACTTCTTTTCATAATCAATCCATAACAACAACTTCATACAACCCCTTATACACTCGTATACAACAATTCCTTAACATCATTATTATCCCTCATAACAAGATTATGCTCAAAACAAACTAATAATTATAACTCAAGTTAATTCACAACTCAAAACATCATCAAATGCTTATTTGAACTTTTCCTCTAATTTTCTTCTCCTCAAATCTTAACATAATTACCAAACAAACTAATAAACATGAAACTAATATGAAATCTTACCTTAAAATTCGAGAACACTTCAATTCCATGGTTTTTCCACCTTAAAAATGCTCACCCAAACATCTTCAAGAAGAGGAGACAAGTGTAGACCTCACTTGGAAACACTTAACCACTTTAATCTTCACTTTGACCCTTGGTTTAGGCTTGAAAATATGTTGGAATATGTTTGGAGCAGTTTCTAGGACTTCCTAGGACTTAGGGCTATGCTAAAAATGAAATAAAAATGACAAAAATTATCATATAGACTTGTAGGAATATATGTGTATGTTGTAGAAGTTGGAGGAATGTTCTAGAGGATTTGGGATATGTTTAGGGGAATTTGGATATTTGTTACACCTTAGAAAATTTCCCGTTAGCGTACAGTGAATAGACGAGCGAGGGGTATGATGTATACGAGGTTTGGACAAGTAGGAGATAGTAATCGATGATGCTAATTAAGATTTCCAAAGACATCCGGGTTAAGGAAAGAAATTTGTTAAGAGAAGTGAGTCATACGTTGGGTATCGGAGGAGAATTACGAGTATTAAGTTAATGATGTCTTAATGACCCTTTGAGGAAGAGTTATAACTTCCCTTAGAATGGTATTGAAGTAAGGAACAAGTGTAAAGAAGGTTCCATAAGGATCGGAGATTAAACGAGTCGACGAAACAACTCTCGGAAAACTGGGCAAACATACGGCCCCGGACATGCGCGTCGTATAAGATCTACGGACCGTATGTCCAGCCGTAGATCCAGCCCAGTATGTCATGATTCACTGGACCAGATATACG
>NW_026713676.1:0-24045 GCF_029784015.1 Lycium ferocissimum | reverse complement strand
CGTTCTTCATCTTTTGTTATTTCCCTTCTCTTATTTTTCTTGAATCTTCCAAATGAGAAGGCTCCCTTTATATATATGTCACATGGAAAATTAATTAAATCAAGTGGGCTTGGCCATGCATGGCAGCCACCCCTCTTTATTGGGCCTCATTTTTCCTTTTTATTTTTTTTGAGCCCAATTGGTTATAAATCTCGTTTTGTAATTCCCGAATCAAATTCTCAAAATTCCAATTTTTGCCACTTGGCCTTCCTCAATATTTCACATTCAATATTTCCTTAGACATCACATGCACCTTAAGTAAGATCCATCTAAAGCCTTATTTCTTACCATTCCGAATTATCTCCAATTTTCCGAATACGCACAAAATGCGAGATATGACACCAACCTTACCCTTAACACTTTATACCCTCAAAAGATGAACATGCGACTTATGCTTTAAGACAAAATCAACAAAACCGGAAATTGAAAGTCTTGTCTTTAACTCGTCGCAAACAACTTAAAATATTTCGACATACAAAGTACGGGGTGTAACAAACTTGGCCAATCTCAATCAACAACAATCCGGGAATTCAACCCGGCCAAACTAACAACACAATATCAACAACCATACTAACAATTTCCATATTCAATTCAAGTGACATTATAACAACTCATTCAATATACTACTTTCTTCAAAACCTTCCCACTCCAATAAGAACATTATACTTCATATGCCAACAACACCATACTAACAACATTATCTTTCATACATACAAGAACATGATATTCAATTTAAATACTCCAACCACAAGTCTCCAACTTCTACAACTTCATAAGATTATTATGCATTCATTAGCAACATAATATCCACAACACAACAACAACCAAAACACTAAATAAAATTGGCTCATCTTCTTTCATCATTCAACACATATACACGGCTACACATACAATATACCACACGGCCACCATCATGTATCCACAACTACAACCTCTCCAAAATCATTCAACTTCCTTTATCAACATAACATTCACAACAATAACAACCAAATACTAGATACAATAATTAAAACATGACTTCCTACACATACCTAGGTACACACGGCCACACCCTTACACTCTTATTCTCCATAAATTTCACTCATTTTACACACTACGACATGCACAACATCCATAACATATAAAAAGGAAGTGAATTCTTACCTTCTTCCTTAGTTCTTCACTTGGCTAGAATTTGCAACTATATAAATGTAAGTTTCCTTGCTCCACCAATCACCCCACTTTGCTTAGGAACCTTCAAGGATTGTTTGGCTAGAAAAGAAAGATTTTTGGATGGAAAATTTCTAAGGTTCTTTTGCTCTAGCTATGGCCGAATGGCCCTTTTTTTTTTCTCCTCTCTTTTCTTGCTTTCTTGTCTCTTGAAAACTCTAGGGAAATAAGATGAATTAGTCATCTTTCCCCATATATATATATATAGTCCCTTCCAATAATAATTGAACATTTTGCTAAGCTTGGCTTGATTCTATTTGGCCAAATATTGCAAGTGGGGTCCACGGCCAAGTGGCCCCTTTTCTTGAAAATTCTAGCAAATTTCTCATATTTCATGAAAATCATTTCCCTTCATTCCAAATTTTCCCCTAGCCTTTCTCCATATTTCCATGAGTCATTTTGCAAATTTACCTTTTTACCCCTGGCCTTTCTTAATATTCCAACCTTAACATTTTCCATAAGCAACTTGCGTCACTTGCCTTGACTTACCCGAGGGTACAAAATACGGAATGTAACATCCTCCCCGCCTTTAGAACATTCGTCCTCGAATGTTGAACTGGCCTTATCGGGTGTTACCATACTTCGGGGAGGTTTCCCTTATGGTCGTCCTACACAATCACTTAACACGTCCGTTCAGATACTTGGTTGACTTATACTTTCTTGTTATCTCATACTTCATAGGATGCCGTCATCTTTTTCGGTCATCTTCCTAGGTTGTTCTCTATATTTGCGTCGTACTGCACCCGTCGTCAACTTGTTTCTACGCCCTTTTTTGTAGTTGCTCGATGTGCCAACATATCCCAAATCCTTGTTACCCTCTCATTCGCAATATCTCTAACTGCTATTTACACTTACCCTGATTCTAGAGTTGTGCTATACCTGTTTCCTTTTCCACTGCCAGTCCCGGCTCGATCTCACGCAACCTCTATCCGTCTCCGGTCATCCCATATACTCTAATATCATCTAGGTTACCCTAACTTCACATTTGTTCTCTATCTCTATACTTATAAATTTTTTGGGATACTTCCCGAAGGGGGGTCACCATCATGGAATTGCTCCCGCTCCAGCACGCTTAACCCTAAAACATTAACGTATTCCGGCATCTTAATGCTAATGTAATTGCATCCACTCCCCCGCACGGGCTTTGTCACGTAATCCAGGGCAGATTAGGGTACTAGTCACTTTCGACACGCCTTCGGAACGTACTTTTCTCTTAATTACTATTTTAGCCCCCTCGGCCCTTAATACTCACTTCTTGTCTATGCGTATAACTACCTTTCGTCCAGGATTTCCAGATTTTCATCAGCAATATAAAGAATGACACATGACGGTATAAGGTTTAGATCGATCACATATGCACTTTATAAAGGAATGCCGATAGGGTACTGTCGAATGCGTCTGGGAGGGCTCGGGATCCTGCTGTCTCGTCAGTGCAAATATGCGGTTATGAGGACCGCCTGTACTAGGTGCTCCTCCTCTGCCTCGACCACGACCGGGCCGGGGCACGGGACGTGCGTAGGAGGGCGCGCGCGGCCGACGACGAACCGATAGCGGATCCCGGCGGGGCCGAGTACGGTCTCTCCGGATCTCCGTGGACGATCGCGTATCAAGTGGTCGGTCTAACCACGGGCAAAACAAGCACACGTGTCAAGGTATGCCCCGCCCGCAGCGTGGCTTGCCACACGGGTACATCGCGGTGGGGGTGGCCTGATTACATTTGAATCGACCTTATCTTTGGGACCTAAAACTCGGGCACTGCGATGCGGTTCTAAATACAGGTCTTTGTGGTGCTTTGTCCCCCCTCTATATTCACTTACGGCCCCAAAAGATGCGGCCCTTTTTTCTCGAGCCCTATCCAACTCACGCTCGCCCCTCGTTCGGGCCGGCTCGCTCCCGGGTTTTGGGCGTGGGCACCAATGGGAGCGATAGTCATCCCGATCTGAGTGTGGCCAAGCATTCTTTAGCTAAATGTGGCCCCCAGCCCTCTTACGTAATGGTGCACACGATCCCCCATGCATCCGCTACCACGGGCCGGGGCGTGCCTCGCTAACGAGTCAAAACGGAGATCGTATTCCCGAGCACTCATATTTCCCCTGTCCGAGATTCAAGAACATATCGGCTCGGGCCGTCGAACCTCGGTGGTAGGTAATGTCGCGAGAAATGCCTCGGTGAACTCTCGCCAGACCGGGGGAGCGCATTTGCTCCCTCGAGGATATCCAATTATTATACCGTTGAACCGCTATGTCCGCAATCTATACGAGGCCAACTCTCTCCGATCTCCTCCGAAGCATGTATTATCTTCAGCGTCCTCAGCATTTCATCTAAAAAGCTTTGCGGGTCCTCCTCTGGTTTCGATCCATAGAACTCCGGAGGATTTAGGGCGATAAAATCACGGGCTCTGGCGCTCGCCGCCCTGTCCCCTTGGCCCGGTCCTCGCCGGCCGAGCTTGTGCGGCGACTAGCGGGTCGACAATTTGCGGATAGCTTCCGTTACCTGCTGGCCCGCGGCGGCTGGTACTGGTGCTGGAGCTCTATCCTGCTCTGCTGCCACAGGGGAAGCAGGAGAAGCCTCGTTGTGAGACTCGCCTTCTTCTACTTCCGCTGGTGGCTCCCGTTCAACTCTTTTCCCAGCCACCCTCTTGCCCTTCCTCGGCCGCCGTAGCTTTCTCGTCACCGGCATTACCGAAACCATAACGAGATTAAGAAAGAATATAGAAATCCGGTAACATAGCTCTATCGCACGATGGAATACAAAGAAGGTCATGTTTCCTAAATACCCTGCTGACCTCCCGTTTATAAGTGTGTGTGCTACACACCCATAAACAGGACTCTCTTGGACACGGCTCGTAGACAAACCCTAGGACCGCTGCTCGATACCATACATCACGACCCAACTAGGGGCCGCGGCAGTACCCGATACTTGTATGCGGGCACCCCTTTGTCATACGTCTTATCCCTATTACTAAGTGGGCCGTATGAACACTAGCATTTTTTTCTTAACAACCTCGATAATAGCATACATGTAAACGAGTAGTGATCAATTGTACTGACCTATTACACGGCGGCAAGGACAACTAGACTATGAAACATCGGACCGTACATATCCGTACGAGCCTCTAACAAGATACATGTAATTACAAGTAGCTCGACTTTCTTTGTATCTACATATATATACACAAAAAATAGTACCCAAACGAAGCTCCGAACAACCGGAGCGCCTCTCGACGTACCGGAAAAGCTCCTAGGAGTCGAACCCGTCAACTCGCTACTCGCGTGGCATGCGACGCGACCCCGAAGAAAGGGGGTCAGTACGAGCAGTGTACCGAGTATGTATGTCACACCCCGACTTTACTAGGGTGTGACAAAGTGGTATCAGAGCAGGTCGGTCCAAGGGTTGTCTGCAAAGTCGTGTCCGGTAGAGTCACATTTATGGGTGTGAAGCGAAGCCACATTTATAAACAAGAGGGCGTGGGGCATTTAGGATTGTTGACCTCTTTACGTCCTATGATCGTGCGATAGATAGAGCCAAGTCTAGGAAAATGGAATTTCCTATCAGATTTTACCTACGACGGAAGAAAGTGAGAGGCGATACGGAAAGTTACAGGGATTTGAATGGTGAGAACGATAAAGGAGGCCCTACCAGAATGGATATGTCTAAGAGAAAGGAGTGCGAAAATACGATAATACGATAATAAGCGAGGTGCGATGTTTCGTAAAGGTCATGGATTTGGCATGGCGATAGAGGTACGATGGCTATCCTCTGGAATCTGTAGGCCCAGGACAGGAAGTAGTCGTGTACACAGGTGGAAAGTGAACATCAGGAAATGAAAAGGGTAAAATGGTAATTGTAAAAGAAGAACGTGTCACGAAAATGTTCCGGAATCTGTAAAGCTTTGACTGGCTCCAGATTATGTAGTAAAGGCCATATGAGAAAGCGTACGCGATTATATCAGCATTAAGGTACCGAATCCCACCAAAGTTTCGAGGTTAAGCGTGCTCAGGTGGGAGCAATTTCAGGATGGGTGACCCCCTGGGAAGTATGCGAGCAATTCGATATATCCAGACCTAAGAGACAAATGAGAAGTTAGGATAGCCTAAGGGAAACTAGAGCATATGGGATGGTTGGAGACCATAAGAAGACACGTAGTGTTATATCCCGCATTTTGTGCAATCGGATAATTTAAGGTAATTGCGGGGAGGTGTCAAACAAGGTCTTACTTTTGTTCTGTTAAGCATATGAGTTGCTTGTAAAGAATGTAGAAGCGGAAATCTTAAGAAAGGTCAAGGGCATAAAAGGAAAATTCGCAATATGACCCGTGGGAACACTGGAGAAGGCCTAAGGGCAACATTGGAATTTTGGAAATTTGTTTCGGAAATTACAAAACGAGAATTTTAATGAGTTGGGCTAAAAAAAAAAGAAAAATTAAGGCCCAAAAGTGTGGAGTGGCCGGCCAACCCAAGGCCAAGCCCAAGATTTAATTTGCATGTGATGATCATGTGCCTCTTATATATATATATACTAGTTGATTTCTAGAATTTTCAAGAAAAACCAAAGCAAAAGAAAATCAAGAACAAGAGTGAAGGGGCACGGCCAAGAGAGAAAGAAAGGAGAAAGGAAAAGAAAAATTTTCTAGTCCTTCAATCATAGTCCAAAAATTATAATTTTCCTATATTCCTACTAAGCTCAAGGTGCTCTCTAAGTTGATATAAATATCTTGGCAAGAAACCATCCGTGGTGGCAAGTGGAAGAAGTGAGGAAAAGGTAAGAATCAATCTCTTTTGTTATGTTATGATGGTTGGTTTGTGTTGTAGTAGGAAGGAACGAGTAGAAACTATGGAAATATGGAAGTTGCAAGGTGGGTGTGCATATGTATGTGTGGCCGTGTGTGTGTATTAATGTATAGGTGTGATGAGTTGAATTTTTATGTTGAATTCTAGTTGTGGACATGGTGTAATTCATATTGGAAATAAGAGTTGAATAAATTTAATGGAACTTGGAAAGAGTAGGTGTTGGCCGTGCATGCGTGTGTATATGTAAGAATCTTGTGTTAATTATTTTGTTTAGTATTTGGTTGTTATTGTCGCAAATGTTGTGTTGATAATGGAAGTTGAATGATTTTGGCGAAGTTATAGTTGTATATGCATGGTAATGGCCGTGAGTTTTGTGTGTGTGGTGGCCGTGTATAATTGTTGAATTGTGGAGGAAAATGAGTTAATTTTAGTTAGTATATTGGGTGTTGTCGTGTGGATTTTATATTGCTAATAAGAGCTTAGTAATTTTTGTGAAATGGTAGAAGTGGAGATTCGTGATTGAAGTTATGTAAATTAAATATTATGTTCTTACATGTATGGTAGACCATGATATTGGTATGGTGTTGTCGGAAAATATATTATAAGGTTGTTATTGTTTTCATTGGAGTTGGAAGGTCTTGAAGGAAATAATATGTTGATGAAATTGTTAGAATATATTTTGAGTTGGTTATTGGAATTGTTAGTATGAATATTGGTATTGTTGTTGATAGTTTGGCCGGGTTTGAATTCCCGGATTGTCATTGGTTAAAAATTTGGCTAGGTTGAATGTTGAGGATGGTATATTTACAAAGGAAGTGTTTATTGAAATTTCGGTAGCCAAGTATTACTTTGAGAACCCAACTCTAAATACCCTAATGAAAGTTTGGGTAAATGTGACCAAATTACGGATTAAGCGGATTTGCAGCTTGAATTCGGAATAGCAAAAGGAGCGGGAAGAGGTATGTAAGGCTTCACTCTTCTTTCTATGGCATGTCTTAGACGTACTAAGTTGGATACGGGCCTCGGGGACCATTCCTTTCCTCGAAATCCAAGATTGAAATTCGCTACTATTCATTCAGTAGAGTTGAACTAGAAAGGGTGCAAAATGTTGGAAAAACTTCTTAGACCTTTAGAATTTGCATAAATGAGACCCGATCATTCTTAAACTCTCACAAGTAACGTCATGAAACGTATTACACGTAAATTGTGTGCGCCGCCTCATTTGACCCGAGGTGGGTCCATTGTTCCCGGATTTTCCCTACTGCCCGTTTGACGTGTTTTGGAATAGAATCCTAAGGAAACTTTTGATCCTTGTCCCGATTATTAAACGATAGGTACAACACTATCTTAATGTAAATATGTCTATGATGACCGTGACGACGATAATGCTAAGAAAGAACATATGTCCATGATTCCTTGACTAAGGTGAAGAATATGGCCTTATAATGATAACGATGGAGTTGAAAATGGGTAAATGTCTACGATAGATATATTGACGATATATATATATTCTGCTATAAAAATGAAAATACGGGAATATTAAACGATTTCTTGATATCTCAACTCTATTATAGGGGATGACTGCTATAAAGGTGCTAAGTAGACGAAACTATACTTTAAGACCTATTTAATGTTTTTTTTTCATAATGACACTTTTTGTTGGTAACCTCGCCTTATGATACACATATATGTGCATGGATATGTATATGTATATGTAAATGTACATGGGGAAAAGGGGAAGGGCAACTGTTTTATTACCACCTGATTCAGCTGGATATCATCCCGGACGCGGGATGCCCGGACACGGGATATGGGAGAGCCGTACGCGGCGTCTGTATATGCGATGTATGATATATATATGACATGTTGTATTGGGACACTGTTGGGGAGGGGGGTGGGAGAGCTGATGTATTCAGCATACGGAATGTAAGAAAGAAATACATTTCGAAATGTCTTGTTCTTGTATACGGGGATACGGGACACCGTGTTCGAAAAATGAGCTAAGCTTGCGTGGTGTCGCCTACGGGTTATACACACCGGGATAAGCTCTGTGTATCTATTCTGCTATGACTTATACTCTATATTCATTTACTATGTTATCATCCATGCCTTACATACTCGGTACATTATTCGTACTGACGTCCCTTCTTGTGGACGCTGCGTTTCATGACACACAGGTCAGCAGACAGACGATTTTGGTTCCTAGAAGCCCCACCAGCAGCACTTGACAGCGCTCCAGTTGTTCCGGAGCCTCATTCCTTTGGTACTATTTTGTGTACATATATGCGGGCACGACAGCACTCGGCCCTTCTTCTGTATATGTGTACTATGTTTAGAGGCTCGTAACGAACGGATGTGTACGATTAGATGTTTGTATTTCGGATTGTTAAATGTACTGTATACCGTGATAGCAAAGTTTACTAGTCTATGTTTATGATGACGTCGCTAATGTAAATGTTACGTAACAAAAAAAAAAAAAAATTGGCACGGCTCCTACGGCCTACTTGATAATGAGAATAGGATGCGAGATAAGGGGTGCTCGGTACAAGTATCGGGTTCCCGTCACGGCCCCTAGTTGGGTCGTGACACGTAGAACGAGGCAGACTTGCTCGGTGAAGAGACAGGAAGTGCATCACAGCCCTGGGAACTAGGATAGGCTTGAACAGCGTTTGGACGTATTTTGTGGGCTAGTTAATGGTAAATATATATATGTATATATGAAGGTGTAGGATATCCCCAAATATGATTGTATCGGTGGACATGTGAATCCCAGCAACCGAAGTCACGGTACAAAAGGCATTGATCGAGTAAGGGTACCGAAGTTCTAGTGACAGTAAGAGTAAATGGTACAAGTGTTGTAAAGTAAGCTATTGTTATTCTACTATAGATTGAGATTGGGAATGAGGATATGAGACGAAGTATAAACGGATAATGGTATAGGTACACCCAAAAAGGGAAGCGAGGTGAGGGAATGTAAGGATGAGATAGAGACGATTGATACGGTAATATGTTTGATATGGATGCTTGGATTACAAATGAAACCCCCTTCATGGAAATAAGTCAGTGAGATCGGAAAACCAACGATAAGTGTATAAGAATCAGGATGGTGTTTGAAGCAGTGTGAGAAGCCTTGCAAAAAAAAAACCTCGAATGACAGGACACCAGAAAGATGGACGTGTATGAAGAGAACGAGGATGATGAGAGAATGATATTGGATAACTTAAGAGATAATGTGAAGGATAGCACTAGTTATAAGAAGGGAGCTCCCCCGAGGTGCCTATGAGACCCCGTAGGACTAGTTGAACATTCGAGGACGAATGTTCCAAAGGGGGGAAGGATGTTATATCCCGCATTTCGTACATTGGAATATTTCGAGTCAATCGCGGGGAGTTAAGGGCGAGGCCATTCTCCGGTTTTGCTTTAAGGCGCAAGTCGCTTGTAGACATTATTGGCATGGAGCATTAAGGGCAAACTTGGAATTCAAAAATTTTTATTCATGACTTGTGGAAGAAGTCTTGTGGCCACTCAAGTTGGAGTGGAATATGGCCCACATGATGTAAATACATGTGATTAAAAAGATGACAAAGTAAGCAAGATTCATCTTTTGTGACTTAAGGAAAAGTCTAGAAAAATGGAGAAATTTGGTGGAAAAAAAAAACAAAAAAAAAAAAAAAAAAAAAAAGAAGAGCACATGATCAGCCATGTGCATATATTTATATATATATATATATATATATATATATATATATATGAGCAAGTCATGAAAAAACAAGACCATGTATCATTTTAACTCTAGAGAGTTCAAGAAAAGTAGAGAAAAAAAAGAAGAAGGAGAAAACGTATGAGGGCTGGCCGAAACCAGCCCCTCAACCTTGATCATGGGGAATTATTTTCTTCTTGTTTTCCTACTAATTAGAAGGTCCTTATTATCATGGAGTAGTTGTTGGAAGAAGAAACTCATCCGTCTTGCAAAAAGTAACTCTAGCTGAGTGGAGAAAGGGAGAGGAAAGAAAAGGTATGGTTCAATCTTATTTTATATGTGTTGTGCATGGTTTGTGTATGTTGTGATGTGTAGAGAGGAATAAAGTTCATGAGATTGTGGTGTTGTGTTGTGTGGCCGTGTAGATGTAGTAGAATATGGAAGTGATGAACTAATGTTATCTAGTGTTTGGTTGGTGTTGTTATGGATGGGTTGTGTGTGTATTTTAGCATGTGAAAAATGAATGAAACTCATGC
Source organism: Lycium ferocissimum (assembly GCF_029784015.1). NCBI lineage: Eukaryota > Viridiplantae > Streptophyta > Magnoliopsida > Solanales > Solanaceae > Lycium > Lycium ferocissimum. The sequence continues at coordinate 13,771 of NW_026713676.1, read as the reverse complement.
AAGTATGCATGTTGAGCTTGGCCGAAAATGGGCTGATTTGGGTAGACATGAAGAGTTAATGTTATTTAGTATTTTGATTGTCGTTGTTATGAATTTTATGGCATGAAATGAATGTTTGATGACCCAAATTGAAGAAGTAAGTGTAGCGGACTGATTTGGAACGTTATGTGATTTCAACATAGTTTCTTGTATTAATGGAAATAATAATGTAAACGTATGGAATTGTTGACGAAGTATGTGAATTCGGAAGAAAGAATTAAGTCGTTATCGTTCTTGTTGAAATTGGAAGGTGTTGGGTGAAGTGGTATGTTGATTGAATTGTCTTGAATGTTATGTGAGTTGAAATTGAATGTTATAAGTGTTGCTAGAATAATTATTGGCATTATTGTTGATAGTTTGGCCGGGTTGAATTCCCGGGGATGTTGTTGATTGAAATTGGCCAAGTTGAACTTGGTGGGATGGCGCATTTACAGGGGAAGTGCTGCCAAAATTTTTGTAAACAAATGTGCATTCAAGATTGGATTCCTAAAAAGGCTTCTAATCAACGTTTGGTAAACATGACCAAATTGTAGACTTTGGCGGATTTGCAACTTGGATTTGGAGTAGCAGAAGGAGCGGAAAGAGGTATGTAAGGCTTCACTTTCCTTCTTTGGCATGTCTTAGATGTAATAGGCTTGAAAACGTGTCTCGGGGACTACTCTAATCCTAGAAATCCGAGATTGAAATTGGTTACTATTCATTCAGTAGAATTGAAGTAAATTTTCATGAATAGTTGAAAGAAATGTCTAAACACCTAGAGCTTGCATGAATAAGACCCGACTACCCTAAAACTCTCATAAGTCTTGTCATGAAACGTGTTATACGTAAATTGTGTACGCCGCCTCATTTGACCGAGGTAGGCCCACTATTCCCAAATTCCTTTCTATTGTCCCGTTTGGTTTGTCTCCGTACTATAGCCAGTGGAAGTTCTTGGTTATCATTCCGACCATAAAACAATAGTTGTTTTAACTAAACCCTTGACCCCAAAGCATGATTTTCCTTACTAAAAGTTTACAAGTGTTTTCCAAAATATTCATTTTCTTCAAAAACCAAGTTTTACAATAATGAAAGTTCTTATAACTAAAACAATGACTATGATTCTATGATGATCATGATGTGGTCAAATATGAGAAAAATGACTATGACACGACACGACATGACATGATATGCCACGACATGATTTGATATGAGATGATATGCTATGACAGAACACGATATGCTATGATATGACATGATATGAAATGATATGGTACGAAATGACATGTTCTATGTTCTCTTAATGTTATTCTCTGTTGGTAGTCTCGCCTTATGATTATCGATCCTTCAAGGTGAGACAAAGTGTTATATCCCGTGTTTTCGCATATTCGGAAAATTTTGAAATAATGGTGACTTGTATGACATAAGTCAATATTTTGATTCTAGTTACTATGTCCATGTTGCTTATGAAAAATGTTAGTGTGGAAGTGCGGAATAAGGCCAAGGGCAAAATTGGAATTTCAAAAAAAAATTAGTTTCGGAAATTACAAACGGGATTTTAATCAATTGGGCTCAAAAAGAAAAAGAGAAAAATTGAGGCCCAACACTAGGTGTGGCCGGCCATGGTACCATAAAAATGGCCCAAGTCCATATTATAAGTGATCATGTGATGATCATGTGACAACTAGATAAGAGAGTATATACATGTGTTCATCCTTAGAAGTTTCAAGAAAAATCACAAAACAAAAAAAAACTTGAGAGCAACAACAAGGCCATTCGGCCGAATAGAAAGAAAGAGAGAAAAGAAATTTCCAAGCCTTCAACTTCAATCCAAAAATCTTGTTCTTCTTGAATTCTTAACAAGCTCAAGACGCTCTTCAACGTGGTATAATTAGTTTAGAAAAAGAGCGACGTTTGTGGAAAGTTGGAATTTGAAGAAAAAGGTATGAATTTCATGTTTTAAGTTATGGAATAGGTTTATATGTTATAATGATTAGAAGTAGATGAGAATTATGGAAGTGTGGTGTGTGTGTGCATGGCGTGTGTGTGTGTGAAAAATATAGTTGGCCGTGAGCCATGTTGATGTGGAAGCAAGATGAATTCAAGTTCATTTAGTTTGCTAGTTGTGTTGTTGTGATCTTAGTAATGCAAACAAAGGTTTAATGACTTGAATTGGCATTGGAATTGCTTGTATGTAGTTATGAGAAAATTTTGTGAACTTATGTGATTTTTATATAAGTATGGAGTGAAAGTTCTAAATGTTAATTATGATTGTTGTTGATGAGTTTGGAAGGAAAACAATGTGATTTAGAAGCGTTGTTACATTTGTAGAAGCTTTGGTTAGAATATGGAAGTTGGCGGGAATGCTTGAATTTGCGTATATCGTTTGGAACGTTATTGGAATGCATTTGAAGAATATTGAATTAGTTAATGAATATGGAAAATGTTGGTATTAGTTTGATAATGTGAAGTTTGGATGGCAATTATTGAACTATGTAGAAAAGAGACTATTTGTGCCATAATGTAGTTTATGATGATTGTTGATGTTGTTGGGTTGTTGTTGTTGATATTTTGAGCCGAGATGAATCTCGGGGATGTCATATATATAGGGGAAGTGCTGCCGAAATTTCGGTAGACCAACATGACCCTAGGTTGAACACTTAGAATCTATAACTTACCTTTGGAAATCTTGACCATTTGTAGATTCTGGGCGAAACGGGAAGCGAGTTTAAGCGAGCGTAAGACGCACACAAGGTATGTAAAGCCTAGCTTTCCTTCTTTTGGCATGTCCTAGTCATACTAGGTTAAGATCGGGACCTCGGGAACAATTCTGCTCTTGGAAATCCAAGTTTGATTTTGAATACTATTCATTCAGTGCAATTGAATTATAATCCTTATATTTGGGTAAAGGGATGCGTAAACCCTTATAACCTTCGCAAATGTATTTGATTCGCTCCAAAACCCTTATGAATGACCTTAGGGAGCCTAATGTTTGTAATTTCATGTCCGCCGCCTCAACTTGACCCGAGGTGGGCCCGCAGGTTCCGAAAATTTCCTTATTTGGTTTATTTGACTTATTTCTGTATGATATGAAAAGGAAACATTGCCTATGACTCTAAGGTCCATTCGAAATACCTTATCATGTTATTTGAGTGTTCTTTACTATGAATGACACTAAAGTTTTCCGAGAACGACCTACGATATATTTTTCGAAAAATTTATAATTTAAGAACCCGCGACTTTTGTATATAAATTCCGAATGACTCAATACTTATTTTGAGTTTGCTAATGTTAATGAATATGTATATGAAATTATGTGTCGAGTCCTGGATTTCACTTTTAATATGCATTACGGTTTACACTACTTTCGTGCCAGTGATTATGATTTCGTTCGCCGGTACCCGGGCCGGCTTTGTAATCGTGCGCTCTATGATAAATTCGGCAGTATGTTGTGCTTCGGTTTCCGAGACCTCGCCATAGGGCCGGTTACCGTATATGGAGTTATGCTGTGATATGGCTAATGATATGATTTGTTCTGCTGACGCGATATGTCGCGATATGATATGTGTGATATGATATGATATGATATGTTGGGGTTTGTACGGAGATTTGAAACATTCTGGAGTATGCTGTGTTGTGGCTCCAGTGTCGGGTGGTAGCCACGTTCCTGAGCGTTACGCACGATTTTGATTTGCATTATTTGTACATGATTTTAGCACAGGTTTGATACTTGATTTGGTATTTTCTCTTTGTACTCATATTTCACACAACGGTTTGGATTTACGTACTCATGCTTTACATACTCAGTACTTCCTTCGTACTGACCCCCTTTCTTCGGGGGGCTGCGTTCATGCCCGCAGGTACCGATATACGTCCAGGAGACCCGCCAGTGTAGGCTACACACTCTGCTGTCTTGGATTGCTCCTTTTGATCCGGGAGCCTGTTTGTTGGTATATATACTTCTGTTATGTATATGTTACGTACATTTGGACTATTTGGGTACGACGGGGCCTTCGTCCCATCATATGTTTACGTTCGGAGTACGCGTAGAGGCTGTAGTCATCTATGTGGGTCGAGGGTCCTATGTATATTTGTTTTGGTTGTGCTTTGTATCTTTATGCGGTCCTGTTTGGTCTGGAGGCCATAGCGGCCCATATGTCTGCATATGTGTACATAGGTGTTCGGCGATGTATATTCCGCCACCCTTCTGACTTTGATATGGCATTTTACACTGACCGCTTAAGTTGGTATTCATTTTTACGCGTGCTTTAAGTAATGATTATGATGCCTGAGCTATGATAGATTATGACGATTTGGTATGAATGTCCGTTTGGGTGTCCAAATAGGGCGCCAGTCACGGCCCACGGGGCTGGGTCGTGACACAAAGCGGCCATGATCACTCCATAATGCGATCGGAGGTTTCCGACCTTCCGTCCCTCCGACGAGTACATGACTTTCTTTGGGCTCTCATGCATGCCATACCTGTATATGGGTTGGGGGGATGGGATACATGAATATGTGGGGAATGGGAAGGGAAACATGTTTCATTGCCACCTGGTCAGCTGGCGTTATCATCCCGGACGCGGGATGCCCGGACGCGGGATATATGGGCGAGCCGACGTATTTCGGCGCTATGTGGGTGGTGGCTTGTTCGGCGCTATGATACCATATGACCAAACAAGCATGCATGGCATCCGCCCCGGGGGCACTCGTATGCACGGTCACGGCTTTACATGATATGTTCCATATGTACGAATACGACTTACATGATATGTTCCACGTATACAAATTACGACTTTACACATGATATGTCCTATATGTACGGTTACCGTCGTATATGTACGGGATACTCATACACATGATATGCTCTACACCTCCATACCGTTATTACACATGATTATATCCCCTGCGAGTTGCTTTTCATGCCTTACATACTCGACATAGCTCTCATCGACCCCTCTTGGGGGGGGCGCGTTTCACGTCGCGCGGTACACCCGGGACGAGCCGAATCGAGCATAGAGGATATTCCGAGCGAGAGTTGGTAGGCTCCACTTGTCCCGGAGTCTTGCCAAGTCAGAGTATAGGTGCTATGATGCTTTGATCGAAGTTAGAGACTTTGCAGACAGAGTCGTGGGTAATGGGTTGTCAGTTTGTAAACGACTCCAACGTGACATGTTATTACGCCTCGTGTTACGAGTCTTATATGCTTTGTTAGATTCCATTTATGGAAAAAAAAAAAACTTATGAATGGAGCTTTCAAATTTGACAAAATGTCGTAATTGTACACAATTTGTTACATAACACAAATCGACATGTCGGGTGACGATGGAGCACGCCCCGATGGGACGTGATGGGCGACATACCATACCCACAACGCTCTATTGCGTTTTTTCAAATCGCAAAGTCTCTAACACAAAATCTGTAATTGTCCGTTAAAAACAAATCGACATGTCGGTGACGGACTCGACTCGCCAAAGTCTCTAGACATCCGGGAAGATGGAGCTTGCCACCTCCACCTCTGCCGGAACGTCTCCTATAATCACATCGGCTCATCCGGGAATACTGCGCGCGGCATGAAACGCAGCCCCCGAAGACGGGGGTCGATGCGGAAAATGTACCGAGTACGTAAGGCATGCAATACAAATATACAAAACTATAACCGAAACAAAGGAACTTTCAAGTAAATACCTATAACTCCGAGTACCAGACACATACCTTTCAGACACAACTCATACATACCTGTTTCATAAGCCAAAAGTGTACAGAAAAACAAATGGTCAACCAAAGCACCTAAAATGCTTACTTTGCGTTCACAGACCGCATGTCCGAAGAGGTGTATAAAATACAGAGCGCACGGTGATGTTACACGTCGGACGGAGCACAGAACGTACAGAACATTCAGATGCGGTCATATATCGGACGGAATATCAAACGTACAGAATGTTCAGATGATGTCGTATATCAGACAGGATACAGAACGTACGGAGTGCCCAGATGATATCATATAACAGACGAAATACAGAACATACAAATCGTACAGATACTGACATACATCGGACAGAGTACAGAACGTACAGAAGGCTCAGAAGATGACATATGTCGGACAGAATACAGAATGCATGTCAAAATCATAAATCTCATATGTGTATGACGTGTCCCGGCCCTTCGATGAGGGACTCGGTGAATAGGATCATGTATAGCAGAATCAGATGTCATATATGCAAACAACGTGTCCCGGCCCTTTATTCAGGGACTCGGTAGATAAAATCATGCATACCAAATCATATGTACATAACGTGTCCCGCCCTCTCTTTGGGGTCTCGGTGAATGATAATCATGTGCCATCCTGGCCACCGTCCCCACAACATCACATCATAATCACATACAGATAACGTGTCCCGGCCCGCAAGTACGAGGGACTCGGTGAATTATGCAGAAAAGTGCGCACGAGAACATGTCCTGGCCCGGGACTCAGTGAATCAGAATCGTATCGTGACGTACACACGAGATCATAACATGCCCTGGCCCGGGACTCAGTGAAAGATACATTGAGTCGCGCACGAGCGAGTAGTGCGAAACATATGCATATGAAATCAGACTCGATGAGTACATACGCTTATTAACATTTGAAGGTTCAGAACAAGTCTCGGGTTCTTCCGGGTTAGCATCGGAGAGTTATAAGTATTTAACATGCAGAAACCTCTTCGGACTTTCCAAGCGATCCGGGGTCGTGTATGGAGAACATTAAGACTCGCAGAGAGTATTCATACCAACTTACTTATATCCAATGCTTATATATCACTCTTATGTTTGCATACTCATGTCGGATTTTCTGTTTCGAATATTTACGGAGCGCTTATATCAAAATATTCATATCAAATAATTCATATCGGAGCGTTTATATCCGATAGTCGAACAGAATGCTCATATCTGAGTTACCGAATACTTGTAACAAACTCAGAACATTAGTCAAAAGTTTCTAGTAAGAATCGTACGGAAATAAGGCAAATAAAGTAACATACATAGGTCTCGGGTGCTGTGGGCCCACTTCGGATCAAATCAGATAACGAACCTAAAAATGTGGTCATTATGTCTCATTACATTACCCTCGAAGATTTCAAGTCATTTCTCTTTCGTTTTCAAAAGTTATGAGCATTTGAACATTTATTTACAAAAAGCATAGCCATTTAATTCAATTTTACTGAATGAATAGTAACTAAATTCAACCTCGGATTTCTAGAATTAGAGTGATCCCCGAGGCACATGTTCAAGCCTACTACGTCTAAGACATGCCAAAGAAGGAAGGGGAAAGCCTTACATACCTTTCGGATGTCTTACGCTCGTCCAATCTCGAATCCCGTTTCGCCCAGAATTTGCAAATGGTCATGTTTACCAATTGTCAATAGTAGACTTTTTGCTTTCAAATCTTCCATTCTTCACTTGTCTACAAAAATTTGGGCAGCACCTCCTCTGTAATTGCTCCGTCCCGAGAATATGGCTCGGCCCAGAATATCAACAACAACCACCACAACAATAACAATAATCATCGAAATCACACCAAAACGCATTCTAACATAAGAAATCTTCATTTCTATACACCACCTCAATTTCCAATCCGACTATATCCATTCAACCCCATATCAACACTTATGTATTATTTGCTAATTTACAATCATTTAGACATAATCAAGAGCATTTCCAACAAGTTACATAACAGTCCAACAATTCCCACCAAATACCAAACTCACCCGAAATTGTCTCCCAACCCAAGAACATTCTCGACGCATTTTTACCTTCCAAATTCATCCACTATCCCAACAATACACACATTGGTAGAATTAGTCTCATGAATAAAGGAACGACGCTAACATTACATTGGCTTCCAACTCAGCCCATATCGATTCCAACATCAATTTAAATTATCAAATCCTCATTTCCATCATAAAATACATAACCATATCAACTATATGCTACATAGAAATTGTTTCGTCATTTCCATACAACACACACACCCACGGCCTACACCTCATTTTCCAAACTTCAACCAAACCATTAAACTTCCATTTCCAATGTAGAGTCCACAATAACCACAATTAGAGCACTACAACAAAATCAACTCACCTTACCCAATCAACAACACACGGCCACATATATGTATACATACATACCATGCAAACTTTCATATTTTCATGAATTTTATCCTTTCCAACATACTACGACGTAAATGAATCATTCATATCATATAAAGAGGAATTAAAACTCACCTTTTCTTCCTAATTCCTTCACTTGACCAAGATGCTATATCGAGGAAACAAGCGTTCTATCCTCCAAAATAATTATACCACGTTGTAGTGGACCTTGGAATTGGTAGGAATACATGAAGAAATAAATTTTTAGGACAAAACTTCATGGAGTTGGTTCTCCATGCTTATGGCCGAATATGGCCTCTCCTTTGCTCTTCATCTTTTTTTTTTTTTTTTTTTTTTTTTTTTGTTCTTCCATTAGAAGGCAACTTATATATATATATATATATATTTCCAAACATGTGAGGGGCACATGCCCCTCTCTAGAATTTTCTTGAAATTTAAAAGGATGACTTCTTTTTTTTTTTTTTTTTTTTGTCATCTTTTTATTATTTTCTTTTCTTTTTCTTTTTCTTTCTTTTTGTCACATGGCCAATAGGGCCCTTTTTGGGACATTCTTGAACCCTTATGTGCAATTCCCGTTTTGCCCCTCGACTTTTCTCCATATTACCATTTTGCCCCTAGCCTTCCGCATTATTTTCATAACCCATTTTGCAAATTTCTCTTTTCGCCCTTAACCTCTCACAATATTTCCATACTAATAATAGTCATAAATAATTTTTGTAACGACTTGCACATTACAACAATTTTTGAAAAATCGTCTCGCCCTTAACTTTCCACAACGACTTCGAAATATCCAAACGTACAAAGTACGGGCTATAACATCCTCCCCCCCTTTAGAACATTCGTCCTCGAATGTTCAACTGACCTTATGGGGTCTTGTAGCACTTTGGGAGGGGGTTCCTTATATGCCAACAGTTCGTCTTTTCAACTCCGCGTACAACATAGCAAGATTTCTTATCATAAGTTTTCCTTTTTCTTTCCGTCGATACCCTCACATATATGATATCATACATGCTCATACACATATGCGCATATAATTAGTATCAACTAACCCACAAAATACTTCCAGACACTATTCAAGCCTATCCAAATTGCAGGACCGTGACATACTTTTCATTTCTTCTTTAATCGGGCCTGCCGCATGCTGCGTAGCCTTTTGTGGTCTCCAATCATCTCGTATAGTCTGATTTCACTCAAGCCATTCCAGTTTTTCATTTGTCTCTTACAGCTAAATCTTTGGAATTTCTTGTATACTTCCCAGGGGGGTCACCCATCCTCCCACCTGAGCACGCTTAACCTCGAAACTTTAGAGGAATTCAGTGCCTTAATGCTGCTATAATCACGTACGCTTTTTCACGTGGCCTTTATTACATAATCTGGGGCCAGTCAAACTTTTACAGATCCCGAGACATGTTCGCAACACGTCCTTTCTTGTACAATTACTATTTTACCCTTGCACGTTCTCATTATTTGAAATCTGTATACCGCAAATGTCAACAATACCTTACAGGGCATATGGCCACCTATCACCTTCCAGCCATCCAGAACTTTCTGTTTCAGATAATAGAACAAATATTTTCAGACTTGCCCTTGTAACTTTTCCATATCGTTACTTGCTTCCTTCCGTCGTATGTAAGGCTTACATATGGAATTTCTTATTTCATTCCCCTATGACTTGGCTCTATCGCACGATCTATGACGAAAAGAAGGTCAACAGTTCCTAGATGCCCCGTAGCCTCCTGTTTATAAATGTGGCGCGCTTCACACCATAAACAGGACTCTACCGGACACGACTTTGCAGACAACCCCACGGACAGACCTCGCTCTGATACCACTTTGTCACGCCCCAATTCTGATGGGACGTGATGGGCACCCGACCCCATATCCGGAGCCGAGCGAACCCACAGACTCCTATTGCACCCATAAATTTTTTTCAAATCTCTAAACTGAATAATCATCAGATACATAATGGAGCTTTCAAATTTGACAAAATCTGTAATTGTACACAATTTGTTACATAACACAAATCGACATGTCGGCTGATGGAGCCGCTGATAGACTGACATACCATACCCACAACGCTGTCTGCAAAGTCTCTAACACAGATCCAGAAAAACAAATCAGACAGACTCTGACTCGGCAGTACTCCGGGGAAGATGGAGCTTGCCACCTCTGCTGGAACGTCTCCTATAATCACATCAGCTCATCTGGGAATACCTGCGCGGCATGAAACGCAGCCCCCGAAGACAGGGGGTCAGTACGGAAAATGTACTGAGTACGTAAGGCATGCAATACAAATATACAAAACTATAACTGAAACAGGCGGAACTTTCAAGTAAATACCTATAACTCCGAGTACCAGACACATACCTTTCAGACACAACTCATACATACCTGTTTCATAAGCCAAAAGTGTACAGAAAAACAAATGGTCAACCAAAGCACCTAAAATGCTTACTTTGCGTTCACAGACCGCATGTCCGAAGAGGTGTATAAAATACGAGCGCACGGTGATGTTACACGTCGGACGGAGCACGAACGTACGTAACATTCGGATGCGGTCATATATCGGACGGAATATCAAACGTACGTAATGTTCGGATGATGTCGTATATCGGACAGATACGTAACGTACGGAGTGCCCGGATGATATCATATAACGGACGAAATACGTAACATACAAATCGTACGTATACGACATACATCGGACGGTACGAAACGTACGAAGGCTCGAAGATGACATATGTCGGACAGAATACATAATGCATGTCAAAATCATAAATCTCATATGTGTATGACGTGTCCCGGCCCTTCGATGAGGGACTCGGTGAATAGGATCATGTATAGCAGAATCAGATGTCATATATGCAAACAACGTGTCCCGGCCCTTTATTCAGGGACTCGGTAGATAAAATCATGCATACCAGAATCATATGTACATAACGTGTCCCGGCCCTCTACTGCGGGTCTCGGTGAATGATAATCATGTGCCATCCTGGCCACCGTCCCCACAACATCACATCATAATCACATACAGATAACGTGTCCCGGCCCGCAAGTACGAGGGACTCGGTGAATTATGCAGAAAAGTGCGCACGAGAACATGTCCCGGCCCGGGACTCAGTGAATCAGAATCGTATCGTGACGTACACACGAGATCATAACATGCCCTGGCCCGGGACTCAGTGAAAGATACATTGAGTCGCGCACGAGCAGAGTAGTGCAGAAACATATGCATATGAAATCAGACTCGATGAGTACATACGCTTATTAACATTTGAAGGTTCAGAACAAGTCTCGGGTTCTTCCGGGTTAGCATCGGAGAGTTATAAGTATTTAACATGCAGAAACCTCTTCGGACTTTCCAAGCGATCCGGGGTCGTGTATGGAGAACATTAAGACTTACAGAGAGTATTCATACCAACTTACTTATATCCAATGCTTATATATCACTCTTATGTTTGCACACTTATATCGGATTTTCTATTTCAGAATATTTACAGCAGAGCGCTTATATCAAAATATTCATATCAAATAATTCATATCGGAGCGTTTATATCCAGATAGTCAAACCAGAATGCTCATATCTGAGTTACCGAATACTTGTAACAAACTCAGAACATTAGTCAAAAGTTTCTAGTAAGAATCGTACGGAAATAAGGCAAATAAAGTAACATACATAGGTCTCGGGTGTCTTGTGGGCCCACTTCGGATCAAATCAGATAACGAACCTAAAAATGTGGTCATTATGTCTCATTACATTACCCTCGAAGATTTCAAGTCACTTCTCTTTCGTTTTCAAAAGTTATGAGCATTTGAACATTTATTTACAAAAAGCATAGCCATTTAATTCAATTTTACTGAATGAATAGTAACTAAATTCAACCTCGGATTTCTAGAATTAGAGTGATCCCCGAGGCACATGTTCAAGCCTACTACGTCTAAGACATGCCAAAGAAGGAAGGGGAAAGCCTTACATACCTTTCGGATGTCTTACGCTCGTCCAATCTCGAATCCCGTTTCGCCCGAATTTGCAAATGGTCATGTTTACCAATTGTCAATAGTAGACTTTTTGCTTTCAAATCTTCCATTCTTCACTTGTCTACAAAAATTTGGGCAGCACCTCCTCTCCGTCCCGAGAATATGGCTCGGCCCAGAATATCAACAACAACCACCACAACAATAACAATAATCATCGAAATCACACCAAAACGCATTCTAACATAAGAAATCTTCATTTCTATACACCACCTCAATTTCCAATCCGACTATATCCATTCAACCCCATATCAACACTTATGTATTATTTGCTAATTTACAATCATTTAGACATAATCAAGAGCATTTCCAACAAGTTACAAATCAGTCCAACATTCCCACCAAATACCAAACTCACCCGAAATTGTCTCCCAACCCAAGAACATTCTCGACGCATTTTTACCTTCCAAATTCATCAAGAATTAGTCATGAATCTATACATCCGGCCATATTTGAATATAATTTTGGTTCTGCAAGAAATAAGGCCAAATTTGAATGGAAATAAAAGCACCGGAGAAGGCCTATCAATTTTGACAAAAAAAAAATAATAAGAAATTGAAGCCCAAATTGGAGGGTGGCCACATTTAAGACAAATCAACATTTTATGCTCAATCACGAAGAAAGTTTCTATACACAATGTAGACTTACAATCCAATCACGAATCCATCAAATGGTCATTTCCAACAACATTATTTATTATTTGCTAATATTCACACAAAACATAATCCACCAAAAATAATAACTTCCAATCCGTCCAAATATCAAGTTCAAATTATGTTCAACAACAACCACCTGCGACAACAATAACAATAATCATCGAAATCACACCAAAACATCATCTAACATAAGAAATCTTCATTTCTATACACCATAACTTCCAATCCGAATATCCATTCAACCCCATATCAACACTTATGTATTTATTTACTAATTTACAATCATTTAGACATAATCAACATTTCCAACAAGTTACACATTCCAACAATTCCCATTTTACCAAACTCATCGAAATTGTCTCCAACCCAAGAACATTCTCACACATCTTCCAAATTCATCAACTATCCCAACAATACACAAACATACATTGGTAGCATTAGTCCATGAATAAAGGAACGACGCTAACATTACATTGGCTTCCAACTCAGCCCATATCGATTCCAACATCAATTTAAATTATCAAATCCTCATTTCCATCATAAAATACATAACCATATCAACTATATGCTACATAGAAATTGTTTCGTCATTTCCATACAACACACACACCCACGGCCTACACCTCATTTTCCAAACTTCAACCAAACCATTAAACTTCCATTTCCAATGTAGAGTCCACAATAACCACAATTAGAGCACTACAACAAAATCAACTCACCTTACCCAATCAACAACACACGGCCACATATATGTATACATACATACCATGCAAACTTTCATATTTTCATGAATTTTATCCTTTCCAACATACTACGACGTAAATGAATCATTCATATCATATAAAGAGGAATTAAAACTCACCTTTTCTTCCTAATTCCTTCACTTGACCAAGATGCTATATCGAGGAAACAAGC
>NW_026713675.1:0-26684 GCF_029784015.1 Lycium ferocissimum | reverse complement strand
CCCCCTCCCATAACCGCAATCGAAAACAAACTCTATACCGACATGAGCTCACGGGCCAAACGCGCCAAACTATATCGCACGAGAAGCGCAAGGCCATCATAATATACATAACGTAGCAAAGATACACACACGCAGCCGACAAGCGCGCGTGCGGATGGGCCGCCCAAACGCAACTTACTCAACGCGTCCGAACAAAACTGTACATAACCCACATCTATGTCTACAGACCTCTAATACAGAACAACATAATCATATGACGGGACAGGGCCCCGCCGTACCCGGAACAAACATATACATCGGAAGAGTATATACCCAAAATGTGGGCTCCGGAATAAGGGGAGCACTCAGGACGCAGAAAGGTGTCCCTGATCGCGGATCACCGAACTGTGCGTCTGTACCTGCGGGCATGAAACGCAGCCACCGAAGAAAGGGGGTCAGTACGGAATATGTATTGAGTATGCAAAGCATGGAATACAGAAATTGAAGTCATATCCGGAGTAAGAAGTATCGAAAGGGAGCATATTAACCAGAATACCAAAATACTGACATTTGACATGCAAGTCATAGAACAGAGGTACAGAAAATAAATATAATAGCCAGAATGCCAACACGCTTACCCCTGAAACACAGATCATACATATACATACCGTAGTACACCAACATCATAACTTATCATATGAGCTGACATCAACCGACTAATCATAATCCAGACTGTCAAAATCACATACACACATATCGTGTTCCGGCCCTCTAGTGTTCGGCAAATAAGATCATATCATCACATTATCACATATCACATACCACATATACACACATACCACGGTCAAATATCCAGCGGTCAATATCACACATACCGCGGCCGGGGAACCCGGTAATATCACGTATACACACACGCGCATGACCGGAACCCCGGCCCGTAATATCAACTATACACATACCGCGGCCGGGAACCCGGCGGTAATATCACATATACACTTACCGCGGAACGGGGCCGGCAAATGTAACAACGAACGCACGAACAGAATCGTGAGTAACCAAATACAGTTTAAAACATTTTCAAAGACTTAATGGGTCGAACCAACCGTATACATAGCATTTCAAATCCAATCATATCAAGGACATACGGATCATAGCTTGACCATATTAAGGATGCCAACATCACAAAGCGAATATGAATCATAAACATGTTCGGATTTTTCGACTAGAATTACCCCCAAGGCTTATAACATATCATACCTTACTCATATCTAAGACATGCCAAAAAAAAAAAAGGAAAGGTAAGCCTTACATACCTCGAATGCTCTCAATGCTCGCTCAAACTCAAGCTAGTCCAAATCAAACCTATGTCTCGGGCTGCCCAAAGTCTACATAACATCAATAAATGCCAATGTCACACCCTAATTTCTGTTAGGGCGTGATGGGCACCCGACCCATATTTAGGGCCGAGCGAACCGCTGACTCTCGTAATACTCGTGCTAAATGCGGGCCCTCAAATCATGACATAAATGTATATTGAATGCTTTTTCGAAGAACAATATGCTTTTCATCTTTACCAAATCAAATAAAAATCTCATAACATACGAAACTTGTAACACAAAGCAAAATAATACATCGCATATGGCCGCTTACAAAACTGACATCTTATACACACGACACTGCCTGCAAAGTCTCTAACATGACTCCAGATACCATAGCAAAAGCGCTCTGACTCGGTAACACTCCGGGAGGAAATGGAGCTCGCCAATCCAACTGGAACATCTTCTACTAACATCTTCTACTCATCTGGGTGTACCTGCGTGGCATGAAACGCACCCGAATAAAGGGGTCGATTTAATATGTCTTGAGTATGTAAAAGCATGGAATACGATGGCGGGATCATACTAAAGAATATGGAAAATCATAAGACTTTCCTTTGAAAACATATATCATGCATGTCAACGTCATATAATCATAGTATAAACATATAGCGTGTCCCGGCCCTCTAGTGAGGGACTCTGTAAGTAAAATCATCATATGTATGAACATATATCGTGCCCCGGCCCTCTAGAGAGGGACGCGATAAGTAAAATCATCATGTACATATGCATCATGTCATCATATATATATATATGTACGTACCGCCCTCTAGTGAGGGACTCGGTGAATGGAATCATCATATGCCATCACCGCCGCCATCCCCATATCATCACATCATCATCATATCATATAACGTGCCCCCGCCCACGAGGGACGCGTTAAATATAACGTGCCACCGGCCCTCTAGTGAGGGATGCGGTGAACAATGCAAAGGAATTGCACAAATACATGCCCGGCCCGGACGCAGTGATGAAGAAGTAACAAACTGCGCACAAGCGAGTAGTGAGAAACCACATGCACATAAATCATCATCACGGACTCAATGATAAGTAAGTAGTCGATGCTCGAGAGTCAAAACGGGAAATCATGTTAAGTTCTTTTCAAAAACAATGAGTCGTTAACTATATAAGGGGAGATCTCGGGGACCACGGATATGCATCGAACCGATCCGGGCCCGCCTGTAAAAATTAAGATCATTATACGTTATAGAGTCACTTACAAGCATATCAAAGCAATCCGGTTCTGTCTATGAAAGTTACGGACATTTTTAGACATAGGATCTTTTACGAACAAAAATCTTTATGCACCTTTAAAATCCAATCACACAAATGACATAAAAACCATAGTTCTAGTACACTAAGAATACCATTATTAAGAGATGAATAAGAATCCTAATCATGCTCGGATCATGAGAGCGGAGTTACCCGAGGCTCGTGGTCATAGCCTACTTACCACTAAGACATGCCAAAGAAAGAGAGGATAAGCTTCACATACCCTCGTTTGCTTCCCTAAGCTAATGCGAACTCAAGTCTCGGCTTCTCAAAATCTACAATATGGTCATTAAGTACCAAACATTAGCCATAAGCACTTAAGAATTCAATTCAAGCTATCGCTTTATTTACGATCCAGCAGCATTTCCCCTGTAAATTCAACATCCCCGAGAATTCAACTCGGCCAAATATTCAACAACAATGCCAACAACCATATTACCAACATCACTAATCAATTCGAAACGCATTATAACATTAGTAACTCCTTTCTACATAATTCGACGACATTCCATAACATGCAATTCAACCACATACTTTCAAGCTAACATCAACGCTCACACACAATTTTTATCTTCAACTTAATTCATTAAACCTTTATTTACATCATAGAATCCACAACACAACAACCAAAAATACTAAATAAAATTTAGTTCATTCCTTGTCACAAAACAGCCCATACTCACGGCTCAACATTAACATACAAAGTTTCATGAATTTCATCCATTTCTACACACTATTCCCTCCGTTCTAATCCGTTAAAACTGCGAATAAACTTGTTAACAATCAAAGGAACCTTAATCTTACCTTAAGTATGCAGCCACCACGTCCACCCTCTTCTTCTTGGTTGATTTTTAGCTCAAATTGAAGGCAACGCGACGTACGACACTTTCTCTTCATGGGCTTCGGAATTCGGGGGCGCGGATTTTGGTCAAAAATTAGTTTTTCTCTCTAGGGTCCTCTCTCTTTTTCTCCAGAATTTTTTTGGGTGTTTTGGTATGAAAAATAAGGAGAAAAGGCTGATATTTCATTTAAAAAGGTGTGGGTAATGGGCCTGACCTCGACCCGCTCGGGTTGAACGACAGGCCCACCGACCTTTCTTAACGCCTTAAAACGTTTATATCTCCTTATCCCGATGTTTCTGTGAACCCACGACCTATGGTTGGAAATCTATTTCAATTATCTACAACTTTAATCTGGGAGTTTTCCAAATTCCAAACTCATAATACCGTTTTTGCCCTCAAGTCGGATCACCCGAAGACGTTTTCTTAAATCGCCCTTTTGAAGGAACACATCATTTTTAGCTTATGGGTCCTTCTTGGACTTTCTCAACTTCACATGTACCACCCATATATTTTTCATATTTCCTTTATAAAAATCCCGACATGTGGTCTCACCTTAACACACGGCCACTTTGGCCTTTTCATGAAATTTTATTTCAACTTCTAGCCCCTAATTTCCCTTAATATTCCATACCAATAAAATTCATAAGCAACTTGTGCATTAAAATAAAATCGGAGGTCAAAAGTCTCAACCTCGTATCCCGAACTAGTCTTGTCCTTAACTTATCATGGTTAGCTCGGATTATCCCAACGTACAAAATACGGGATATAACATCCTTCCCCCCTTTAGAACATTCGTCCTCGAATGTTCAACTAATCGCATAAGGTCTTGTGAGAATCTCGGGAGTTTCCTTTATTACCATTGCACGCAATCTCTTCTACCAATCATATTTCTTTTTCATCTCCCCTTACCTTACGAATAGTGTAATAAGGTCCAATATATCTTGGGTTAAACTTTTCCTTCTTGTAATTCCCTTTACTCAACTTGTAACATTCTAGGCACATTATCTTGTGTTGTCTCTTAATCTTTGACTCAAACCCTTCCATTGTCCCTTTGCTCAGATCTTGCTCTCAACTTTAAAGGCCACACATTAGGTTGCACTCTTACACGAATATGCAAAGGTGCTCAAATTAGTCCAGAAATACCTTAGCATGACTTCGCTAATCCTTATGTTTTACTTTGTCTTCGCTTCTCTTATCTTACGACCGGTATCAGAATAGACCTTTGATTCAACCATAGCCATGTCCTGTTTGTCCTTAGTACTAATCTCATTTCGGTAATTTCAGCTTAAACCATCTTTACATCTTTCCTCAATGCACCCAAAAATATCGTAACCATATTGTTATTATTTGATCCAAACTTTTCTCATTAAGTATTCGCTTGGTCTCATCCTTAGCATATAAATATCCATAGGTAACATAGCTACCTATGCGACACTTTTGCATAAAGGATATTCAATCTTAGTCACGATCTTTCTTTCTCCTGGTTCATGTTATTTCACATATCCCCTCCGTACCAACATTCGCTGGTGGTCTATCTTGTCATACTCTTTTCCCTTCCTTTTCTCACTTCCTACTATAGGAAGTTTTCTATCTTTCCCCCTTGCCACTTATAGGTCGCGGTATCATTAGCGAACAACTCTGTTGCCCACATCTTAGCCTCTAATCCAAAGCTGTGAGGTTACCTTTCACGGTGCTACTGTTAAGTTACTCGTTATCGTCCTCTTGTCGTATTCTCCTTTAAGCTTCCACTTTCGATGTTATATCATTCGAGATCTCTCTGATTAATTCTCGGCCGCTATCTCAATTACCATCCTAGCTTCTACCCTTGCTGGCTTCGGACTCTTGGACCTAACTTGTCTTACTAACTTGTCTCGGCAAGGAATCTTACCCGTAGCCCGAGCACCGTATCAAATACATTGTAGTGTTGATTGTCTCCATCACACTTGCATCTCTCGCATCCGCTTCCCCCTTTAAGGGTGTACTTATACCATTATCCAATTATACTTGCCCTATGTCCGTATTTCCACGCCCAATTAGGCGGCACTTTTATTCCGACATTTCGATTCTCTTGCCATTCATCTACTCACTTTCTTTCTTTTCCAAATATCATCGTATTAGAGCTCTTCAAGCTTAACTCTTTGGGAAGGAAAATGTGATCATCAATGCCTTGTAACATTTGGGACATTTATTTTTCTTTTCACTTGAACTTCGTTACTCTGTCCGATTAATGTCTTCCATATACCGCCGCGTTGATTGCCGAAATACATATATCCACTGGTATGGCCATGTACGGGATATCACAGACACACCTCTATATATACATGGTTACTAGCATCTCATTTACAAAATATTCCCACACGCTACTCAAACTCACCCTAATTCTAAAGCTGTGACGCCTTACCTTTCTTTTCACCGGTCTAATTCGCCCGTTCTACGCGACACTCTTAAGGACTCCGCAAACTTTAATTCTCCTTAGATTACTCTAGCTTCTCATTTAGCACTTACGTGTCGAATTTGTAAGACTTTCGGAAAAACTTCCCGCGGGTCACCCATCCCCGAAATTGCTCTTCACTCAAAGACGCTTAACTTTGGAACTCCGATGAAATACGATGCTGTAATGCTGATATGATCGCGTCCACTTCATCGCACGACCTTCCACTTCATCGAACGACCTTCAGCACATAATCTGGAGTAAGTTGAAGCCTCTACAGATTTCAACACGCTCTCATAACACAGTACTATTTTTAGCCTCCTTTGGTCCTCGGTATTCGCTTTTCACCGTGGAGGTGATTGCTTTTCGTCCTCGAACTTCCGTATCCCCGACGCGCGAACTCACTTTCGATCGTCCTTACTATAAATACTTGGTTATCGGCCTTTAGATTTACGCTCTCATTTTACCTCGTTCCTCCCCCACTTTCTATACCGCAAGGTCTTTCACAGTCCCGTCACTTATAGTATTCGTGTCCTTGGCTACACATGTCCCGATCTATTACTACGCTGTTTCCTCGCTTCCTTCTTATTTCCTTCTTCCAGTTTCCTTTTCTTTTCTTACATTCGCTATCATTTCCGTTATTATATGACCCTTATTCCAAACTTCCCCTACAGATCTTGATAAGCCTTCCTTATTCGTTCTATAGCTTGTTTTTCCGTTTCACACTTGCCTTTATATTCTAGCTACATAGATCACATCACAGCGTTGGCCACTTTCTTGCTAGGCTTTACTTATTTTCACAACAATCCTCATTATACTTACATTATATCTCATTCGTGATCAATCCTATATGATAATACTTCTTAACCCTCTTACTTTCGATCAACTTTATCTTTAATATTTCCCAATGTCTTATCAATACGTTCGTATCCATCTTCATTCTTTCTCCTACCTTGTCTTACTCATACTATTACCCCCCTTTTTTTTCATAAGCTCGTCATATTTTTTTCCTCGCTCATCGGTTCGGTCGGTACCTTAATATACTCTCTATCAAGGTTTGTATCTGACCCTTTTTCTAAATCGTCTCTTAGTATCACAGCCCTTTCCAATTTCTTTTTTACCACGCATCGATATCGTCCTTCTAATCATTACCATCGATTCAACAGATTAACTTATTTCTCAAGGTCGGCCGTACTTGCAACTTAGTCAAATCTTATCATTACTATTAGTACGACCTTTCAAGTCGTATTACAAACCTATATCTCATTCTTTCTTTATTTAAGGAAAATTAGGCGAGTTTCCTCATACTTATTTACTATCTCAAAACCTTCACGCGGAAATACCCCTCCTCACAGGGCCAACACATATATACATATCATATCATATCACGTACCTCACAGGGCTCCCAATATCAACAACAGTACGAAAATAATGAACATACCTTGTATGCCCAGCTCAATCGGCACCTGCTACACTTTCTTGTTTACTTTCCCTTTTAACCTTCAACTTGTATTTCAATCATACTTCCATATCTTACCCAACACATATCTTTCATACTTTTGCTTACCTGCGTGCCTTGTAACTTCCAATATCACTAGTCGCTTTCTTCTGTCAATGCCATTCTTTTGCTGCAATCAAAGGTTAGTGCAAGAAATCTCATTTCCTATGACTTGGCTCTATGGCACGATCTAAGATGGGAAAGGGGAGTAACCACCCTAGATGCCCCGTAGCCTCTTGTTTATAAATGTGGCGCGCTTCACACCATAAACAGGACTCTACTGGACACGACTTTGCATACAACCCCTAGGACGAACCGCTCTGATACCAATTCTTCACACCCTAATTTTTGTTAGGGCGTGATGGGCACCGACCCTTATTTAGGGGACGAGCGAACCAGCCCCGACTCTCGTAATACTCGTACTCATCTTTGGGCCCTCAAATCATGACATAAATGTATATTGAAAGCTTTTCGAAGAACAATATGCTTTTCATCTTTACCAAATCAAATAAAATCTGTAACATACGAAACTTGTAACACAAAGCAAAATAATACATCGGCTTACATGGCCGCTTACAAAACTGACATCTTATACACACGACACTGTCTGCAAAGTCTCTAACATGACTCCAGATACCATAGCAAAAAGCTACGACTCGGCAACACTCGGGAGGAAATGGAGCTGGCGATCCAACCGGAACATATTCTACTAACATCTTCTACTCATCTCGGTGTACTGCGTGGCATGAAACGCGGCCCCGAAAAAGGGGTCAGTACGGAATATGTACTGAGTATGTAAAGCATGGAATACAGTAAGCGGGATCATACTGAAGTAAAGAATATGGAAAATCATAAGACTTGCCTTTGAAAACATATATCATGCATGTCAATGTCATATAATCATAGTATAAACATATAGCGTGTCCCGGCCCTCTAGTGAGGGACTCGGTAAGTAAAATCATCATATGCATGAACATATATCGTGCCCCGGCCCTCTAGAGAGGGACGCGGTAAGTAAAATCATCATGTACATATGCATCATGTCATCATATATATATATGTACCGTACCCGGCCCTCTAGTGAGGGACTCGGTGAATGGAATCATCATATGCCATCCTAGCCTCCATCCCCATATCATCATATCATCATCATATCATATAACGTGCCCCGGCCCTCTAATGAGGGACGCGGTAAATATAACGTGCCCCGGCCCTCTAGTGAGGGACGCGGTGAACAATGCGGGAATTGCACGAATACATGCCACTGGCCGGGACGCGGTGAAGGAAGTAGCAACAGCTCGCACGAGCAGAGTAGTGAGAAATCACATGCACATAAATGATCATCACAGACTCAATGGATTAGTAAGTAGTCGACGCTCGAGAGTCAAAACGGAAATCATGTTAAGTTCTTTCAAAAACAGAGTCGTTAGGACTATATAAGGGGAGATCTCGGGGACCACGGATATGCATCGAACCGATCCGGGCCCGCCCGTAAAAATTAAGATCATTATACGTTATAGTGTCACTTACGAGCATATCAAAGCAATCCGGTTCTGTCTATGAAAGTTACGGACATTTTTAGACATAGGATCTTTTACGAACAAAAATCTTTATGCACCTTTAAAATCCAATCACACAAATGACATAAAAACCATAGTTCTAGTACACTAAGAATACCATTATTAAGAGATGAATAAGAATCCTAATCATGCTCGGATCATGAGAGTGGAGTTACCCAGGCTCGTGTCATAGCCTACTTACCACTAAGACATGCCAAAGAAAGAAGGGATAAGCTTCACATACCTCGTCCGCTTCCTAAGCTAATCTGAACTCAAGTCTCGGCTTCTCAAAATCTACAATATGGTTATTAAGTACCAAACATTAGCCATAAGCACTTAAGAATTCAATTCCAAGCTATCGCTTTATTTACAGAAATTCGAAGACATTTCCCCCTAAATTCAACATCCCCGAGAATTCAACTCGGCCAAATATTCAACAACAATGCCAACAACCATATTAACAACATCACTAATCAATTCAAACGCATTATAACATTAGTAACTCCTTTCTACATAATTCGACGACATTCCATAACATACGATTGACCACATACTTTCAAGCTAACATCAACGCTCACACACAATTTTTATCTTCAACTTAATTCATTAAACCTTTATTTACATCATAGAATCCACAACACAACAACCAAAAATACTAAATAAAATTTAGTTCATTCCTTGTCACAAAACACCCATACTCGCGTATTCAACATCAACATACAAAGTTTCATGAATTTCATCCATTTCTACACACTATTCCCTCCGTTCTAATCCGTTAAAACTCCGAATAAACTTGTTAACAATGAAAAGGAACCTTAATCTTACCTTAAGTGTGCAGCCACCACATCCACCCTCTTCTTCTTGGTTGATTTTAGCTCAAATTGAAGGCAACGCGACGTACGACACTTTTCTCTTCCATGGGCTTCGAATTCGGGGCGCGGATTTTGGTCAAAATTAGTTTTCTCTCTAGGCTCTCCTCTCTCTTTTCTCCAGAATTTTTTGGGTGTTTTGGTATGAAAAATGAGGAGAAAAAGCTGATATTTCATTTAAAAAGGTGTGGGTAATGGGCACGACCCGGTTGGGCTCGGGTTGGGCCTGGCCCACTGACCTTTCTGCCTTAAAACGTTTATATCTCCTTATCCCGATGTTGCCTGTGAACCCACGACCTATGGTTGGAAAGCTATTTCAATTATATACAACTTTAATTCTGGGAGTTTTCCCAAATTCCAAACTCATAATACCGTTTTGGCCCCTCGAAGTCAGATCACCCGAAGACGTTTTCTTAAATCGCCCTTTTGGAGGGCTTACACTCATTTTTAGCTTATGGGTCCTTCTTAGGACTTGCTCAACTTCACATGTACCACCCATATATATCTTCATATGTCCTTTATAAAATCCCGACATGTGGGTCCCACCTTAACACACGGCCACTTTGGCCTTTTCATGAAATTTTATTTCAACTTCTAGCCCACAATTTCCTTAATATTCCATACCAATAAAATTCATAAGCAACTTGTGCATTAAAATAAAATCGGAGGTCAAAAGTCTCAACCTCGTATCCCGAACTAGTCTTGTCCTTAACTTATCATGGTTAGCTCGGATTATCCCAACGTACAAATACGGGATATAACGGACCAATGTTAACTATAGGCATTTAGGAGTTCATTTCTAAACTAACACATAATTCTACGGAAATTTGGGCAGCATTTTCCCTGTAAATAGACCAACCCGAGAATTCAACTCGGCCAAATCAACAACAACAACAACAACAACAACCAACCTAGCAACATTAATAATCAATCGAAAGGCAATACAAAGATTAATAACTCTCTTTTTCATCATTCAACAACTTTCAACATATTCAATTCAACGGCTTACCTTCCGGCCAACATCAACGCTTATACATTCAAATACTAACCCGAGCACATACCAACAATATTCAAAGACATCTTAAACAAGTCATACAACATTTCCAACAATCCAACAATTGTTCCAATCTACCCGAAAACAGTCCCCAAACCCGAGAACACAACTATAATCCATCCCTCGCTTCCAAATCATGATTTGCACCAACAATCCACATTCTAACAATGTCATTCTTTTAAATATAAAAATCACATTAAATACACATGATTCTCCAAATCATCCCATACAATTACAACATCAATCTTGAGTCATTAAACTCTCATTTCCAACATAGAATTCATAACGACAACAACTAAACTACTAATTAACAATAATCCATTTCTTGTCACATAAGTAGCCTACATTCGGCCAACACTTCCTACAAACATATATAAATGATTATCATTCATTTCTTCACCCTACAATGATCACAACATGCTAACTAGACCTCAAGTCATTACTTCAATACAACACAACACACACACCTCACACGGCTATACACTACACACACAACCTCAACTCCCACATGCCATATCTCATGATTTTCATCCATTTTAATATACTACAACATGTATACAACCTTTATAACACATAAAACATAATTAATTCTCACCTTTCTTCTTCAACTCCACAAATAGGCTAGGGTTTGCGATCTACACAACGGATGGTTTGATGACCCAAACAACACTTCCACGTTACTTAGGGACCTCCAATTAGTGGATTTGCATCAACAAAATATTTTTGGAATGGCTAAAATTGGACCTCAATTTTTTTGGGGGTTGGCCGAGAGCCTCCCTTTGTGTTCTTCAACTTCTATCTTTTTTTTTTCTAAGTGTTGGAATGAATAAGGATGACTACTTGATCATCTTTTGTGCTTATATGTGTATGGCACAAGTGTCCTTGTCCCACACATGTGTTGGACCACTTAAATTTGGCCACAAAATGTGTGGGCCATTTCCAATAGCCACACGGCCAAATGGCTAGTTTTTGCATGATTTGCAACTTTCCATTATTCCAATTTTGGTCCCAAATTTTCCTAATTGTTCCATACCAACAAATTCATGCACAAGTTATGCCTTAAAGTAAAATCGAGGGTCAAAAATCCAGACTTTGCATCCCGGAATAGTTTTGTCTCCAACTTATCATAGTTAATCCGGATTGTCCCAATGTACGAAATACAGGATATAACAGATCATTAGAGAGTATCATGAACTCATAAGGGGATGAGCATTGGGCCAAGAACCATGCCTTATGAAAGAAGGGTTAGCCTTACATACCTTCCGTGCAACTATTCTATCACTTGAGAGTTCTTCTTCAAAGCTCACGTTCTACCTTCATTGAAGTGCATACTCATATTAGATGATAGGTAGCTTTAGCATTCATAACTAATTCTAGAGAAATTTATTAACGGCATCTCCTTTATTTATACTACTCCCCTCGTATTACATATCAATTCCCAAACATCAACAATAACATTCACAATATCATCACAATAGCCTTTAATTAAATCTACATTAACCTTAATTCACCATTCATTTTTAATTTTCTACATTCCGGTCAGTAACTCGACAATACGTTAATTCACATACAATGTTGATTTCCATACTCTCAATATCATTTATAACATGATTATATTCATAAAGCATCAAGAATAATATCTCATTCCACACATTTACTCAAAAGTGATACTATTCATCCATTTATGACCCATTTCTTATATTCCTATGTAATCAAGTGTTTCATCTTCCAAATACTTTAAACGACATGGAAACATCATAAAACTTACCTTAGAGGGTGTTGGATTGAACATCGGGTGCAAATATCCCACTTGAGCAAAACCCTAGATTTTCCCTTACTTGGATTCTTGCCTTGGATGGACTTTAATGGGTTTCTTATACTTGATTCACTTGGTTTGATGAAGTTGAGCACTAATTCACTTGAAAACTTGTGGGAGAAGTGTGGAGAGATGTTTTAGAGAGAAGGGAGTGAAAGATGAAAAATGAAATGAAATAAACTTGAACCCTCATTAAATACAACATTCTGTCCCGATCAGAATATACGGACCAACATACGGTCCGTATAATTTTCACGGGCCGTATGTCTGGACCGTATATTTGGTCCAGAGAGTCATGCCAATCTGGGCTGAACCTACGGCTGGACATACGGTCCGTATCTTTTATACGGCCAAGTATGTCAGCCGTATAATGCCCAGTGGTTCCGATCTCGTTTTCGTCGGCTCGTTTGATCTCCAATCCTTATGGAACCTTCTTGGCATTTGTCTAACACCTCAATACCAATCTAAGGGATGTTATAACTCTTCGTCATAATCTCTTTAAGTCACCATTAACTCGTTACTCATGGATTCCTTCCGATATTATCGTAAGCTTGGCCTTCTCTTGGCAATCTTTCTCGTCTAACGTCGAATGTCTTTGAAATCTTACTTAAGGTCATCAAATGCTATTTCTTACTTATCTAGACATCGTATACCTCGTACTCTTCATTAGCCTATTCACTGTGCATCAACGGAAAATTTTTTGAGGTGTAATATTCCTCCCCCCTTAGGAACATTCGTCCTCGAATGTTAAGCACTCGGGGATTCTACAAAAATTTCGCCAGAATTTCCCTTATAATATGGCACTACCACCATGTCACAGCAACCCATAATATCAATGCCTCACAGGGCCACAACATATAGCAATATAATTTGGACACACACGACCCAAATACATAAAAGGAAAGCATACGTACCTTATGATTTCGACGTCTCATCTTGGCCTCTTCGGAAATTGAAATAGGTGCGGATACTTGGATTTCATGCTCTTTTCCGCTTCCCATGTCATTTCTTCTCGATTATCGTTTCTCCACAAAACTTTAACTGAGGCCACCACTTTGTTTCTAAGCCTCCGTACTTGCCTATCTAATATGGCAATGGGTTTTTCATCATAAGCTAACTTTTACATTACTTGAACATCATTTAATGGGACGATCCTAGTAGGATCTCCAATACATTTACGTAGCATCGAGACATGGAACCTGATGGACCGACTCCAAATCAGGAGGTAAATCTAATTCGTAAGCCACCTTGCCTACTTTGCGCACAATTTCATAAGACCCAATATACCGGGGACTAAGCTTCCCCTTTTTGCCAAATCTCATAACGCCTTTCATTGGTGACACTTTCAAGAATACCCAATCCTCAACTTGGAACTCTAGGTTCCTTCGACGATTATCTGCATAGGACTTTTGATGACTTTGGGCTGCTAACAACCGATCTCGTATAAGCTTGACTTTCTCTATGGCTTGTTGGACCAAATCCGGCCCTATCAACTTAGCCTCTCCTATTTCAAACCACCCAATTGGGGATCTACACTTTCGCCCATACAAAGCTTCATACGGCGCCATTTGAATGCTAGAGTGATAGCTATTATTGTAAGCAAATTCAATGAGTGGCAAATGATCATCCCAATTTCCTCCAAAATCTATCATACATGCTCGCAACATATCTTCAAGAGTCTGAATGGTACGTTCAGCTTGTCCATCAGTCTGTGGATGAAATGCTGTGCTAAGGCTCACTTGAGTTCCCAAGCCCTCTTGGAAGGACTTCCAGAAATTAGCCGTAAACTGAGTGCCTCTATCGGAGATAATAGATACTGGAACACCATGAAGTCGCACTATCTCTTTAACATAAAGCCTTGCATAATCTTCTGCTAC
Source organism: Lycium ferocissimum (assembly GCF_029784015.1). NCBI lineage: Eukaryota > Viridiplantae > Streptophyta > Magnoliopsida > Solanales > Solanaceae > Lycium > Lycium ferocissimum. The sequence continues at coordinate 12,111 of NW_026713675.1, read as the reverse complement.
ATACGTCGTTCGACCGGCAAGAAATGAGCCGACTTGTGAGTCTATGAGTCATATCCACAATCACCCATATGGAATCATACTTACGTCGAGAACGGGGTAAACCTGTAATAAAGTCCATGTTAATCACTTCCCACTTCCAAGTTGGGATTTCTATGGCTTGTAACAATCCGCCCGGCTTTTGGTGCTCTATTTTCACTTGTTGACAATTGGGACATTGAGCTACAAATTCTGCTATATTTTTTTCATCCCATTCCACCAATACATGGATTTAAGATCGTTATACATTTTCGTTGCTCCGGGGTGGATAGAATAACGGGAACAATGAGCCTCTCTCAATATTTGGTGGCGTAGACCTACCACATTAGGAACACATAACCTGCCTCAACATCGGAGAACTCCATCTCCTGTAATCTCAAATGATGATCCCTCTTTTCGAGGGAGTGTATCTCTCGCACTAGCATGGGATCTTCGTATTGTCGCTCTTTCACTTCCACTACTAGCGACGAACCGGCCGAATTCGAATGGTGGTTCCCCGTTACCCGAGTCCACTACTCGAACTCCTAGGCTAGCTAGCCGCTGGAGCTCACGAGTCATTCCTCATTTTTCTGATTGTACATCACATAAACTCCCCATAGATCTGCAGCTAAGGGCGTCAGCCACAACATTTGCTTTCCCGGTGTGATATAGAATATAGACATCATAATCTTTTAACAATTCTAACCATCGTCGTTGCCGCAAATTCAACTCTTTTTGCTTGAAGATATACTGAAGGCTCTTATGATCTGTATAGATGTCTACATGAACACCATATAAATAATGTCTCCATATCTTTAATGCATGAATCATCTGCGGCTAATTCAAGATCATAAGTTGGATAATTCTTTTCATGTTTCTTAATTGCCTTGAAGCATATGCGATCACCTTGCCATGTTGCATCAACACACGTTAACCCGACGCGCCCGAAGCATCGTAATAAACAACATAACCTTCCAACCCTGCGGAAGTGTCGGACCGACGCGTGAAGTAAATGTCTTTTAGCTCTTGGAAACTATGGTTGCGGTATCCGTCCATTGAAACTTAGGCGATTCTTTGGTCAACTTTGTAAGTGGTGCGCATTAGAAGAAAAATTCCAAATCTTGGAAAGTAATAACACGCTAAGACAAGGTTACGTTTTTCCATAGGAGTTGTAGGCCTTGTATAAGTCTTTATTCAATCTTTTGGCTATCTACACGAATACCATCTACCGAAACAATGTGCCCAAGAAATGTCATAAGGAAAATTAACTCACACTTAGAAAAATTTTCTCTAACTCTCGATGGCCAAGAACTGCCAAAGGGCCGTGTGGCTAAATGATCCCACCCACGGATGTTGGAATACACCAAGATGTCATCGATGAACACAATCACGAACAAATCTGTGGGGCCATATATATATGTGTGTATTTCATTAAATCCATAAACAAGTCATCTTTGGTGCATTAGTTAGTCCAAATGACATCACCGGAAAATCAAAATGGCCATATCTTGTTCGAAAGATGTCTTAGGGATATCTTTCTCCTAACTCTCATGTGATGATATATATATATATATATATATATATATAAGTGGAAAACAATTTGGTGTTATATCCCGTATTTCGTACGTTGGGACATTCCGAACTAATCGTGGTAAGTTAAGAGCAAGACTATTTTGGAATACGAGTTAAAGATTTTTAACCTCCGATATTGTTTGGAGAAAATTATTTCTATTCATCTTTTATTGGTATGGAGTATTAAGGGTAAATTTAGAATAAGGTAAAATTAGGGGCTAAGAGTTGAAAAAAATATTTCATAAAGTGGCCAAATGGCCATGTGGCCGTGAGGTGGCATGGGTCCCACCCATGGTTGGCCAATTACTTCAAGCCATGAAAGGGGACATGTGTTCACTTAATATTTGAAGGGGCTCTCTATACATATATGGACCAAGTGTGTGCAACAATTAGTCATCTTTCCAACTTAAGAAAATTCAAGAAGTTTGAAGAAAAATGGAGAGAACCATTCGGCCAAGAGGGCTGGCCGAATATGGTCCCTAAGTATTGATCATGAAAAATTATTTTCTCCTAGCTTTTCAACCAAGTGTGAGGTCCTTTACAATGTGGAGTAGTTGTTGGAACAAGTAAACCATCCGTTCTTGCAAAGTGCAATCCTAGCCGAGGGAGGAACTAAGTGGAGAAGGTAAGGTTCTATCCTCTTTTACATGTTTTATGGATGGTTTGGACGTGTTATAGTGTGTGGAGAAGGATGAAACACATGAAACTATGTATGTGGATGTGAGCCGTGTGTATGGGCTGTTTGTATAGTAAGGATGAATTGATGTTACTTGATATTTTGCTTGTTGTTGTTGTGAATTCTATGGCAAGAATAAAGGTTTAATGATTCAAGTTGGAGTTGTAGTTGTTGTGGACTGTTTTAGAAACTAATGTGATTTCAATATAGTTTCTTGTATTGATGAAAATGATGTTGCTAACGTATGGAATTGTTGATATAGTTTATGAATTTGGAAGAGAGAAATGTATTGTTATTGTCCTCGTTGAGTTGGGAGGTTTCGGGTAAGGCTGGATGTTGGTTTGGATGTTTGAATTAATTGTAATATTGTTAGTATGGTTGTTGGTATTGTTGTTGATGATTTGGCTGAGTTGAATTCTTGGGGTTTGTTGAATTTATAGGGAAAATGCTGCCCAAATTTCTGTAAATAAAGTGATGGCTTAGAATTTGTTCCTAAGTGCTTACGACTAATGTTTGGTGTCTAATCACGTTGTTGTAGATTGTTGGAAGCCCGAGACTTAAGTTCAGATTAGCTTAGGAAGCGGACGAGGTATATGAAGCTTATCCCTTCTTTCTTTTGGCATGTCTTAGTGGTAAGTAGGCGATGATATGAGCCTCGGGGTAACTCCACTCTTATGATCCGAGCATGATTACGATTTTTATTTTTCTCTTGATGATGGCATTCTTAGTGTACTAGAACTATGGTTTCTATGCCATTTGTGTAATTGGATTTTAAAGGTTGCATAAAAGATTTTGTTCTTAAAAGAGTCTATGTCTAAAAATGTCCGTAACTTTCATAGACAGAACCGGATGGCTTTGATATGGTCATAAATGATCCTATAATGTATAAGGCCCGTAACTTTCATAGGCGGGCTCGGATTGAATCGATAGATGACTACGATCCCTACGGTTCCTTAATATGCTTATGATGTTTGATATGTTTCCGAGTAGTGTCCGAAAGACATTTGATATAACTATTGTCCCGATTTTCAAATGACGATTCGTTTAGACTATTTCATTGAGTCCGTAATGATGATTTATGTGCATATGGTTTCTCACTACTCGCTCGTGCCGGCCTCAATATATCCTTCACCGTGTCCCGGCCGGGGCATGTATTCGTGCGATTCCATTGCATTATTCACCGCGTCCCTCACTAGAGGGCCGGGGCACGTTATATATATATATATATATGAGGATGACGTTATATTTATCGCGTCCCTCACTAGAGTGCCGGGGCATGTTATATGATATGATGATGATATTTACCGCGTCCCTCATTAAAGGGCCGGGGCACGTTATTCACCGAGTCCCTCACTAGAGGGCCGGGTACGGTATATATATATATGATGACATGATGGCATGTATATGATGATTTCATTTACCGCGTCCCTTATTAGAGGGCCGGGGCACGTTATATGTACATGATATAATGATTTTACTTACCGAGTCCCTCACTTGAGGGCCGAGACACGTTATGTATATGCATATGTACAAGATGATTTTCACTTATGTTTCTAAGTCTCAAAATGAATCGGATATGACAATGACATGCATGATTTCGTTTTCAAAAGCAAGTTTATGATTTTTAGTATACTTGTCTCTGTAGTCCCTATTTCGGTTATGATCCTGTTTTCTGTATTTCATTCTTTACATGCTCAGTACATATTCCGTAAATCGACCGACTTTTTCTTCGGGGGCGCGTGTCATGCCACGCAGTGTACACGGATAATTAGAAGATGTTAGTGGAAGATGTTCCAGCTGGGTTGGCGAGCTCTATTTCCTCCGGAGTGCTGCCGAGTCAGAGTGCTTTGTTATGGTATCCGGAGTTATGTTAGAGACTTTGCAGACAGTGTCGAGTATATAAGATGTCAGTTTTGTAAGCGGCTCTGTAAGCCGATGTATCAATATGCGTTATATTACAGATTTCATATGTTTACAGATTTCATTTGATTTGAGAAAGAGGAAAAGTATGTTTCTTTTAAAAGCTTTCATTATGCATTCATGCCGTGATATGAGGGGCCAGTATGATTGTGAGTATCACAAGAGTCAGCGGGTTCGCTCGGCCCTAAGTAAGGGTCGGGTGCCCGTCACGCCCTATCGGAAATTAGGGTGTGACAAATTGGTATCGAGCGATTCGTCCTAGGGGTTGTCTGCAAAGTCGTGTCCAGTAGAGTCCTGTTTATGGTGTGAAGCCGGCCACATTTATAAACAGGAGGCTACGGGGCATCTAGGATGGTTGCTCTTCTTTCACATCTTAGATCGTGCCATAGAGCCAAGTCATAGGAAATGAGTTTCCCGACACTAACCTTTGATTGCAGCAGAAGGATGACATCGACAGAAGAAAGTGACGAGCGATATTGGATGTTACAAAGCACGCAGGTAAGCAAAGGTATGAAAGATGTATGTCGGGTAGGATATTGAAGTATGATTGAAATACAAGCTGAAGATTAAAAGAGAAAGTAAACAAGAAAGTGTAACAGGTGCAGTTTGAGTTGGACGTACGAGGTAAGTTAACCATTTTCATACTATCGTTGATGCTGGGAGCCCTGTGCGGCCGTGATATGATATGATATATATATATATATACATGTGTTGGCCCTGTGAGGCATTGTTGGTATTTCCTGCGTGCAGGTTTTGGGATAGTAAGGAATACAGAGGAAACTCTGCCAAATTTTTTTTTCTAGAAATAATACGAGAATGAGATGTAAGTTTGGAATATGTTTTGAAAAGGGCGTGTCAATAGTAACAATGGGATCTGACTGAGCTGTGAGTATGGCTGCCCTGGAGGAATGAGCTAATTGCGGAATTGGTGATAATAGTAAATAGGAGGTCGATGGGGATGTGGTAATAAGGAATTGGGAACGGACTGGTGATACTAAGAGATGATTTAGAAAGGATTGGTAGGTTTGGATAGAGTGATATATTAAGGCACTGACTGACTCGATAAATAGGAGAAAAACATGATGAGATTGTAGAAAAAGGGAGTAATGATACGATTAAGACAAGGGTATGGAGAAAAGAGAATTGTGACGAGCAGGAATGTATTAATAAAACAGTTGACGAGATGTGTTGTGAGGACGTTTTGGAATATGTTAAGATCTCAATTTACCCCAAATTAGGTGATGAAGGTCATGCGGTGAGGTGGACGTGGTCGTACTAGCATTAACGCACCGAACGTTATTAAGGTTTCAAGGTTAAGCGTGCTGGGGTGAGAGAAATAGTAGGATGGGTGACCCCGCTGGGAAATGTTCTGAAAGTCTTATGAACTCAGACATAAGAAGCAAATGAGAAGCTAGAGTAGCCTAAAGAAAATTAGAGTACGCGAAGCGGCGTAAACCCAAGGGTCGCGTAAGACGGGCGGATCGGGTCGGTGAAGAGAAGGAGTTAACGAAAAGAAGGAATAAGAAGAAAGCGAGACGACAGCGTAGCAATAGGTTATGACGTGTATAACGGAGGACACGAGTACCATAAGTGACGGGACTGTGAAAGGCCAAATTATAGGAAGATGAGAAACAAGGTAGAATGAATGTCAGAAAATGACGGGTATGCTACGGATAAACGTGGACGAACAGAATATGTTTTGAAAATGAGAAAAGGATTATGTAGGAGCGGTGTGTTCTGAATGATACAGAAGTAGCATAAGATTCCTCGTGAGCAGAATAAAAATAGGCATAAACGAGAGAAAGGACAAGTGGATACCAAAGGAAGCACCCGAGATAGGTGGGATAAAGATAATATTCCAGAGAACTTTGGATACTTATCGTCGGAATAAAAGTGCGGTCGAATTGAGATTGGAAATAAGGACATGGGGCAAAGTATAAACGGATAATGGTATAAGTACACCCCTAAAGGGGGGAAGCGGGTGAGAGAAACGCAAGGGTGAGATGGAAACAATCGACGGTAATGTGTTTGATGTGGATGCTCAAACTACAAACGAGTCCTTCTTACTGAAATAAGTTATTAAGATCGGAAAACCAGCAATAAGCGGATAAAAGTCAGGATGGCATTTGAGCCAGTGCGAGAGGTTTTTACGGAGACCTGGAATGACAGGACGCTAGAAAATGGACGCGTATGAAGGAAAAGAGTATGACAAGAGGATGGTATTGAATAACTTAGGAGACAGTATGAAGGATAGCGATCCTATACTAGATTAAGGGCCAAGATTTTGGCTATAGAGGTGTTCGCTAATGCTATCGCAACTTGTAAGTAATAAAGAAGAAGGAATAGGAAACCCTTGGCGATAGGAGGTGAGAAAGCCAAGAGTGGTTAAAAGAAAGGAACAAAATATGACAAAAAAGGACGAACGAGTTTCAGTATGGACAAGATATGTAGAGCAGAATAAACTTGGGGACGGAAGGACCATGTCTAAGATTGAACGTACTTTATACAAGTTGCACGGGGATAGTGATGCCACCTGTAAGTATTGGTATGCTAAGAATGAGACTAAGTAAGTATTTGATAAGAAGAGTAATGACTTAGCAAGGACAATGCAGTTGTGATATTTCGGGTACATTACAGAAAAATGTAACGATGGGTTTAGCCAACTACTAAAATAGAATTAGTGCTGAGGATGGACGAGGCATGGCTATGGTTGGACTAAGGGTCTGTTTCGATACCGGAGGTAAGACAAGAGAAGGGAAGACAAAGTAGAACATAAGGATTAGTAAAGCGACGCTGCGGTATTTCTGGGGCTAATTTGAACACCTTCGCATATTCTTGCAGAGATTGTAACATAATGTGTGACAGGAGAATAAAGGGCGAGAAAGATCTTCGAGCTAAAGGTACAAAAAGGGTGTCAGCAAAGATAATGAACCCAAGAGGACACTTGGAATGACAGTGACAGTTGTAGTAAAAAGAACAGCGATTAGTAGTTTGAAAAATTTTGGACGAAAGAGAGAATTCTGCTCTCATGAATAGAAATAAAAGTGTCACGACCCAACCCCGTGGGCCGTGACTGGTGTCCTACTTGGACACCCATACGTACCTACCTAACAGATCCGACATACCAAATTGCTAATTCCGTCTAAACATACATAAATCCATACAGACATAAGGTGCATCGCACGAACATACATATACACATATACATACTGAAGCCTGTACAGAAGCCGTTAGGGCCATTATAACAGACAAAGGCACATATCGCACATACCTACTCGGACAGGGACAACCCACAACCCACAAACATGTCTGCAGACCTCTAACATACAGAACAGAATCAGAAGACGGGACAGGGCCCCGTCGTACCCAAATGATCATATATATACAGAACATAGATACAACAGAAAATATATACCAAAAGTGTTAGCTCCGGATCAAAGGAGCTCTCCAAACAGCAGACCGACGTCCTAAGCTGGCGGCGTATCACGCGACGCGTCTGTACCTGTGGGCATGTAACACAGCCCCCGAGAAGCAAGGGGGTCAGTACGAAGATGTACCGAGTATGTAAAGCGGAAACATAACATACATAATTAAAATAACCAGAATCAGATGTGTAATGTCGTAACAGACGGAAATACAGAAATAGAGCGGACGGAATCGGATTCGTAGCGGAGTTAGACTTACAGAATGTACAGACGGAATCATAAGCAGAATCAGACTTACAGAGCGTACAGACAGATTCTCAGATCGAACCAGAATTCTAACGTATGACAGACAGAATCAGAGTCCGAATCAGATCTCCAGAAGTGTAACAGACAGAGTCATGCATGCAGAGTCATAATCATATGCAGACAGACATATCAGAAATCAGATCCCAGTTACATACAGACAGATCCCGGCCCTTTCATAAGGGACGCGGTAACAGAACCCGGCCCTCGTAGTACGGGACGCGGTGGACAGACAGAATCAGATCAAGTGCCATCCTGGCCGCCATCCCCATAATATCACATAATCAGATCATAATCATAATCGGATCCGAATCAGATACAGACAGATCCCGGCCCGCACATCCGAGGGACGCGGTGAACAATGCAGTGAAGTGCACGAATCACAGAACCTGGCCCGGGCGCAGTGAAGGAAGCATTGAGGCATCCACGAACAGACAAATGAGAAACCATATGCATACAGACCGACATACAGACGTAATCAAACTGAAGTAGTTCAGAAGGTAAGTCAAATCAGAATAAGCAGATCGTATCAGAACAGAGTATCCAGAATCGTTCCAGAGGTCGGAATAATATTCAGATTCAGAAAGACAGTCATAATACTTATTAGTTAGCGGACAGAACATAATTAAGAGTTACTTATGAAAATCAGACAGAAACAGATCGATTTGAACCATACCGGGAGTATCAGTGGGCATTGTGGGCCCACCTCGACCCAACCATAATAAGGTACGCAAATTATAGATAATAAACCTTTAGGGAGTCGTCCATAATCATTTTAGAGTGTTTCGACTCCATTTATGGAAGTTGCATACTTATAGGTCAACTTTAGAAGAAATGGGTTCAGTCTTATTGACGGATTTTGCACTAATTTCCATCTCGAATTGTGAGAAGCAGAAGTGTCATCGAGGCTCGCCGTCAAGCCTGTCAGACTCAGAACATGCCAAGGAATAAAAGGGCAAGGCTTTACATACCTGGATTACGCCTAACGCGCGTCCAATCTCAATTCCCGTTTCGTCCAAAAAGCGCAAAATGGTCATCTTTACCGCTACTATTCATGCAAGTCAACATTCAACTTTGGGGTTATACTTGACTACCGAAATTTCGAAGACTTCCCCTATAAATATGACATCCCCGAGATTCAACTCGGCTTAATAATCAACAACAACCCAACAACAACACCAATAACGATAACAATCACCATGAAACACAACATAACATGAATAGTCTTCTTTCTTCATAATATCACAACTTCCATTCTAACTTCAACAATGCGACCAAAAGCTACCAAATTACATTATTTTCCTTCCAAACTCATTAACGATAACCATAATTCATGTTTAAACCTTACTCCCATACTTATAAAAAAATCATATAAAATTCATCAAATTCGCCATAACAACATAAAACCATTTTCGATGCCGTCTCAATTCATTAAACCTTTATTTATGTCGTAAGAATCATAACGACACAACTAGCATATCAAGCAAAACAATTTATTTTCATTTCAAGTTTTCCATAGGTCACGGCCACATCCATTATTTCCAAATCCATCCGAATTCATTCAACTTTTATTTTCAACTCATATCCCACAATAACCACAACTAAAATATAACACAAAGTTCAACACCAATTCCATGCACAACCATGCACACACACACGGCTCCATATACACACATAACTCCGACCTACACACTACAACTCACAATTCCATGCTTTTCATTCAATTCCACACACCATAACATACATATAACCTTCCATAACATATTAAAAACATGAAATCCTTACCTTTCCTTCAAATTCTCACTTGCCACTAGAGTTGTCTTCTTGCCAAGATAATTATACCAAGTTGTAGAGCACCATGAACTTAGTAAGAATTCAAGAAGAACCAAGTTTTTGAACCAAGAACCAAGCTCCAAGAATTTTTTTTCTTTCTTTCTCTCTTCTTCTCTCCACGGCCGATTGGCCTTTCTTTTTGTGTTTTCTTGATTTGTTTGATTTCTCTTGAAAATTCTAGAGAGGATGACATATATATTTATCCCCTTAATATGTCACATGCATGGCACATGGAAAATTTATTCATTATTTTGGTGGCTTGGGCCTAGGTTGGCCGGCCACCCCTCCAAGTTGGGCCTCATTTTCTTCTTTCTTTTTCAAGCCCAATTCATCATAATTCTTATTTTGTAATTCCCGAAACAATTTTCCAAAATTCCAATTTGCCCTTAGGCCTTCTCCGTTGTTCTAGCATCTATACTTCCATAACCGGCATACACACGTTAAGAAAAAAATCCAAACTTGACCTCATTCCTTGCAATTCAAGGTTACTTCCAAATTTCCGAATACGCAAAAATGCCGGATGTAACAAAAAGAGTCCACCGGATGTTAGAAGAAGGTTTATGGACCACTAAGTAATCTAAACATGAGAGCATATGCTATGGAATCATATGAATCATCAATGCAAAGCCATACCCAACTACAATTATAAAAAGTCTGCACCGGAAAGCTAACAAGGGAGAGGGACTGACGAGATGATCGCTAATACAAGAAAAAAGGAATACTGCAGGACGATGGGTAGCTATGGCATGATAAGTCAAGACTACAATAAGGGAGACAAAAATCTGGGTAAGAGTGAGATACTAGTTAAATTTCGGTCAAATACAATGTTATATCCGCATTTTTAGCATATCCGGAAAATGCGAAATAATTTCGATTTGTAAAGAATAAGGTCATGTGTTGATTGGGATTAAGGTACGTGTGTGTTGATTCATGAAAATAAAAAAGTGAAAATACGGAGGAAGGCCAAGGGAAAAATTGGAATTTTGGAAATTAGTTTCGGGAATTATAAAACAAGATTTGAAGCTAATTGGGCTCAACAATAAATAAGAGAAAATGAGGCCCAAAATCAAGGGGTGGCCGGCCAATTTATGGCCCAAACCCACCAAGAATTAACAATTTTTCCATGTGCCAATTAATATAAGGTGGAGTGGTTTCAAGAAGTTTCAAGAAATCAAAGCAAAGAAAAAAAAAAAAAGAGAGAGGCCACGGCCAAGAGAGAAAGAGAAGAGAAAAGAAAAGAAAAAAATTCCAAGCCTTCAATCTTGGTCCAAAAATTGTAACTCTCTTGTATTCTTATTAGGCTCAAGATCCTCTTCAAGATGACATAAATTTTGGGGCAAGAAAGTGCTTCTTTTGGCAAGAGAAAAAAAGTTGGAAAGGTAAGAATTTCTTCTTTCTTTTTATGTTGTAGAAGATTTATGGATGTTAGAGTGAATAAAGTTGAATGGAAATTATGGAATTATGATGTGTGTGTGTGTGTGTGCATGGCCGTGTGGTGGTGTGTGTGTGTGTTGACCGTGTGTGAGTCTTGCATGGAAGGGAGATGGATTAAATTATTTAGTATGTTAATTGTGTTATAGAAGTCTTGTGATGAAAATGGAAGGTTAATGGTTCTAGTTGGCATAAGAAAATTGTTGATAAGTTGTTGTCGGAAAGTATGTGATTTTATTGTAGTTTATGTATTTATGAAAATGAATTTGTAAGATGCAAATTGTTGTCGTTGTAAATGAAATTGAAGATAAGAATATGTTGTGATGTTTATGTCGAAGGTTGGAAGTTTGGGATGCATTATGGCTTGATGGAAAGTTTGTATATTTTGTATATTTTGTGAATATTTTGTAGAAATGGATATGAAATGTCTCCGAATTATATTTGAATGGTTTTGGATTAGTAAATGAATAGAGAACGTTGACATGAAGTTGGAAGTGTGAAGTTGAATGGGAGTTATTGCATAATGTAGAAAAGAAGAACCTTTATGTTAGAATGTATTTTTGTTGTGACTCTCGATGTTCGTTGCTGGGTGGTTGTTGCTATTTTGGCCGAGTTTAATTTCGGGGATGTTGTATTTATAGTGGGAGATACGCTGCCGAAATTTCGGTAGACAAGTATGGGTTTGAGATTGAATTCCTAAAGCTTGAATTCACATTTGGTAATTGTGACCATTTGTAGATTTTGAGCAAACGGGAATTGAGTTTAAGCGAGCATAAGGCACAACCAAGGTATGTAAAGTCTATCTTTTCTTCTTTGGCATGTCCTAGTCCTACTAGGTTAAGATCGGAACCTCGGGGATAATTTCGCTTTGAAATCCGAGTTTGATTTTGCATACTATTCATTCGCCGCAATTGAACTATAATCCTTATATTTGAT